>NW_026870074.1:0-196000 GCF_963584025.1 Labrus mixtus | reverse complement strand
TTTGACTTTTTTAAAGCCGAAATCCTGTCGTGAAAATTTTCAACTTTTTTGAATCCGAAATACTTCATGAAAATTTTCAACTTTTTTGAATCCGACATACTTCATGAAAATTTTCAACTTTTTTGAAGCCGAAATCTTTTCATGAAAATGTTCAACTTTTTTGAATCTGAAATCCTGTCATGAAAATGGTCGACTTTTTTAAAGCCGAAATCCTGTCGTGAAAATTTTCAACTTTTTTGAAGCCGAAATCTTTTCATGAAAATTTTCAACTTTTTTGAAGCTGAAATACTGCTTGAAAATGTCCGACTTTTTTAAAGCCGAAATCCTGTCATGAAAATTTTCACCTTTTTTCTAGCCGAAATACTGTCATGAAAATGTTCAACTTTTTTGAAGCTGAAATACTGCATGAAAATGTTCGACTTTTTTAATGCCGAAATCCTGTCGTGAAAATTTTCAACTTTTTTGAAGCCGAAATCTTTTCATGAAAATGTTCAACTTTTTTGAATCTGAAATACTTCATGAAAATGGTCGACTTTTTTAAAGCCGAAATCCTGTCGTGAAAATTTTCAACTTTTTTGAAGCCGAAATCTTTTCATGAAAATGTTCAACTTTTTTGAATCTGAAATCCTGTCATGAAAATGGTCGACTTTTTTAAAGCCGAAATCCTGTCGTGAAAATTTTCAACTTTTTTGAAGCCGAAATCTTTTCATGAAAATTTTCAACTTTTTTGAAGCTGAAATACTGCATGAAAATGTTGGACTTTTTTAAAGCCGAAATCCTGTCGTGAAAATTTTCAACTTTTATGAAGCCGAAATCTTTTCATGAAAATGTTCAACTTTTTTGAAGCTGAAATACTTCATGAAAATGGTCGACTTTTTTAAAGCCGAAATCCTGTCGTGAAAATTTTCAACTTTTTTGAAGCCGAAATCTTTTCATGAAAATTTTCAACTTTTTTGAAGCTGAAATACTGCATGAAAATGTTCAACTTTTTTGAAGCCGAAATCCTGTCATGAAAATTTTCACCTTTTTTGAATCTGAAATACTGTCATGAAAATTTTCGACTTTTTTGAAGCCGAAATACTTCATGAAAATTTTCAACTTTTTTGAAGCCGAAATCTTTTCATGAAAATGTTCAACTTTTTTGAAGCTGAAATACTTCATGAAAATGTTCGACTTTTTTAAATCCGAAATCTTTTCATGAAAATGTTCAACTTTTTTGAAGCTGAAATACTGCATGAAAATGTTCGACTTTTTTAAAGCCGAAATCCTGTCGTGAAAATTTTCAACTTTTTTGAATCCGAAATACTGTCATGAAAATGTTCAACTTTTTTGAAGCTGAAATACTTCATGAAAATGTTCGACTTTTTTAAAGCCGAAATACTGTCATGAAAATGTTCGACTTTTTTAAAGCCGAAATACTGTCATGAAAATTTTCAACTTTTTTGAATCCGAAATACTTCATCAAAATTTTCACCTTTTTTGAATCCGAAATACTGTCATGAAAATGTTCAACATTTTTGAAGCCGAAATACTTCATGAAAATTTTCAACTTTTTTGGAACTGAAATCTTTTCCTGAAAATGTTCGACTTTTTTAAAGCCGAAATCTTTTCATGAAAATGTTCAACTTTTTTGAAGCTGAAATACTGCATGAAAATGTTCGACTTTTTTAAAGCCGAAATCCTGTCGTGAAAATTTTCAACTTTTTTGAAGCCGAAATCTTTTCATGAAAATTTTCAACTTTTTTGAAGCTGAAATACTGCATGAAAATGTTCGACTTTTTTAAAGCCGAAATCCTGTCGTGAAAATTTTCAACTTTTATGAAGCCGAAATCTTTTCATGAAAATGTTCAACTTTTTTGAATCTGAAATACTTCATGAAAATGGTCGACTTTTTTAAAGACGAAATCCTGTCGTGAAAATTTTCAACTTTTTTGAAGCCGAAATCTTTTCATGAAAATTTTCAACTTTTTTGAAGCTGAAATACTGCATGAAAATGTTCAACTTTTTTGAAGCCGAAATCCTGTCATGAAAATTTTCACCTTTTTTGAATCTGAAATACTGTCATGAAAATTTTCGACTTTTTTGAAGCCGAAATACTTCATGAAAATTTTCAACTTTTTTGAAGCCGAAATCTTTTCATGAAAATGTTCAACTTTTTTGAAGCTGAAATACTTCATGAAAATGTTCGACTTTTTTAAAGCCGAAATCTTTTCATGAAAATGTTCAACTTTTTTGAAGCTGAAATACTGCATGAAAATGTTCGACTTTTTTAAAGCCGAAATCCTGTCGTGAAAATTTTCAACTTTTTTCAATCCGAAATACTTCATGAAAATTTTCAACTTTTTTGAAGCCCAAATACTTCATGAACATTTTCAACTTTTTTGAAGCCGAATTTCTTCATGGAAATTTTCAACTTTTTTCAAGCCCAAATACTTCATGAAATTTTTCAACTTTTTTGAAGCCGACATCTTTTCACGAAAATGTTCAACTGTTTTGAAGCTGAAATTCTTTCATGAAAATTTTCGACTTTTTTGAAGCCGAAATACTTCATGAAAATTTTCAACTTTTTTGAAGCCGAAATCTTTTCATGAAAATTTTCAACTTTTTTGAAGCTGAAATACTGCATGAAAATGTTCAACTTTTTTGAAGCCGAAATCCTGTCGTGAAAATTTTCACCTTTTTTGAATCTGAAATACTGTCATGAAAATGTTCAACATTTTTGAAGCCGAAATACTTCATGAAAATTTTCAACTTTTTTGGAACTGAAATCTTTTCCTGAAAATGTTCAACTTTTTTGAAGCTTTAATACTTCATGAAAATGTTCAACTTTTTTAAAGCCGAAATCTTTTCATGAAAATGTTCAACTTTTTTGAAGCTGAAATACTGCATGAAAATGTTCGACTTTTTTAAAGCCGAAATCCTGTCGTGAAAATTTTCAACTTTTATGAAGCCGAAATCTTTTCATGAAAATGTTCAACTTTTTTGAATCTGAAATACTTCATGAAAATGGTCGACTTTTTTAAAGCCGAAATCCTGTCGTGAAAATTTTCAACTTTTTTGAAGCCGAAATCTTTTCATGAAAATTTTCAACTTTTTTGAAGCTGAAATACTGCATGAAAATGTTCAACTTTTTTGAAGCCGAAATCCTGTCGTGAAAATTTTCACCTTTTTTGAATCTGAAATACTGTCATGAAAATTTTCGACTTTTTTGAAGCCGAAATACTTCATGAAAATTTTCAACTTTTTTGAAGCCGAAATCTTTTCATGAAAATGTTCAACTTTTTTGAATCTGAAATACTTCATGAAAATGGTCGACTTTTTTAAAGCCGAAATCCTGTCGTGAAAATTTTCAACTTTTTTGAAGCCGTAATCTTTTCATGAAAATTTTCAACTTTTTTGAAGCTGAAATACTGCATGAAAATGTTCAACTTTTTTGAAGCCGAAATCCTGTCGTGAAAATTTTCACCTTTTTTGAATCTGAAATACTGTCATGAAAATTTTCGACTTTTTTGAAGCCAAAATACTTCATGAAAATTTTCAACTTTTTTGAAGCCGAAATCTTTTCATGAAAATGTTCAACTTTTTTGAAGCTGAAATACTTCATGAAAATGTTCGACTTTTTTAAAGCCGAAATCTTTTCATGAAAATGTTCAACTTTTTTGAAGCTGAAATACTGCATGAAAATGTTCGACTTTTTTAAAGCCGAAATACTTCATGAAAATTTTCAACTTTTTTGGAACTGAAATCTTTTCCTGAAAATGTTCAACTTTTTTGAAGCTTTAATACTTCATGAAAATGTTCAACTTTTTTAAAGCCGAAATCTTTTCATGAAAATGTTCAACTTTTTTGAAGCTGAAATACTGCATGAAAATGTTCGACTTTTTTAAAGCCGAAATCCTGTCGTGAAAATTTTCAACTTTTATGAAGCCGAAATCTTTTCATGAAAATGTTCAACTTTTTTGAATCTGAAATACTTCATGAAAATGGTCGACTTTTTTAAAGCCGAAATCCTGTCGTGAAAATTTTCAACTTTTTTGAAGCCGTAATCTTTTCATGAAAATTTTCAACTTTTTTGAAGCTGAAATACTGCATGAAAATGTTCAACTTTTTTGAAGCCGAAATCCTGTCGTGAAAATTTTCACCTTTTTTGAATCTGAAATACTGTCATGAAAATTTTCGACTTTTTTGAAGCCAAAATACTTCATGAAAATTTTCAACTTTTTTGAAGCCGAAATCTTTTCATGAAAATGTTCAACTTTTTTGAAGCTGAAATACTTCATGAAAATGTTCGACTTTTTTAAAGCCGAAATCTTTTCATGAAAATGTTCAACTTTTTTGAAGCTGAAATACTGCATGAAAATGTTCGACTTTTTTAAAGCCGAAATACTTCATGAAAATTTTCAACTTTTTTGGAACTGAAATCTTTTCCTGAAAATGTTCAACTTTTTTGAAGCTTTAATACTTCATGAAAATGTTCAACTTTTTTAAAGCCGAAATCTTTTCATGAAAATGTTCAACTTTTTTGAAGCTGAAATACTGCATGAAAATGTTCGACTTTTTTAAAGCCGAAATCCTGTCGTGAAAATTTTCAACTTTTATGAAGCCGAAATCTTTTCATGAAAATGTTCAACTTTTTTGAATCTGAAATACTTCATGAAAATGGTCGACTTTTTTAAAGCCGAAATCCTGTCGTGAAAATTTTCAACTTTTTTGAAGCCGAAATCTTTTCATGAAAATTTTCAACTTTTTTGAAGCTGAAATACTGCATGAAAATGTTCAACTTTTTTGAAGCCGAAATCCTGTCGTGAAAATTTTCACCTTTTTTGAATCTGAAATACTGTCATGAAAATTTTCGACTTTTTTGAAGCCGAAATACTTCATGAAAATGTTCAACTTCTTTGAAGCCGAAATCCTGTCGTGAAAATTTTCACCTTTTTTGAATCCGAAATACTTCATGAAAATTTTCAACTTTTTTCTAGCCGAAATACTTCATGAAAATTTTCAACTTTTTTGAAGCCCAAATACTTCATGAACATTTTCAACTTTTTTGAAGCCGAATTTCTTCATGGAAATTTTCAACTTTTTTCAAGCCCAAATACTTCATGAAATTTTTCAACTTTTTTGAAGCCGACATCTTTTCACGAAAATGTTCAACTGTTTTGAAGCTGAAATTCTTTCATGAAAATTTTCGACTTTTTTGAAGCCGAAATACTTCATGAAAATTTTCAACTTTTTTGAAGCCGAAATCTTTTCATGAAAATTTTCAACTTTTTTGAAGCTGAAATACTGCATGAAAATGTTCAACTTTTTTGAAGCCGAAATCCTGTCGTGAAAATTTTCACCTTTTTTGAATCTGAAATACTGTCATGAAAATGTTCAACATTTTTGAAGCCGAAATACTTCATGAAAATTTTCAACTTTTTTGGAACTGAAATCTTTTCCTGAAAATGTTCAACTTTTTTGAAGCTTTAATACTTCATGAAAATGTTCAACTTTTTTAAAGCCGAAATCTTTTCATGAAAATGTTCAACTTTTTTGAAGCTGAAATACTGCATGAAAATGTTCGACTTTTTTAAAGCCGAAATCCTGTCGTGAAAATTTTCAACTTTTATGAAGCCGAAATCTTTTCATGAAAATGTTCAACTTTTTTGAATCTGAAATACTTCATGAAAATGGTCGACTTTTTTAAAGCCGAAATCCTGTCGTGAAAATTTTCAACTTTTTTGAAGCCGAAATCTTTTCATGAAAATTTTCAACTTTTTTGAAGCTGAAATACTGCATGAAAATGTTCAACTTTTTTGAAGCCGAAATCCTGTCGTGAAAATTTTCACCTTTTTTGAATCTGAAATACTGTCATGAAAATTTTCGACTTTTTTGAAGCCGAAATACTTCATGAAAATTTTCAACTTTTTTGAAGCCGAAATCTTTTCATGAAAATGTTCAACTTTTTTGAATCTGAAATACTTCATGAAAATGGTCGACTTTTTTAAAGCCGAAATCCTGTCGTGAAAATTTTCAACTTTTTTGAAGCCGTAATCTTTTCATGAAAATTTTCAACTTTTTTGAAGCTGAAATACTGCATGAAAATGTTCAACTTTTTTGAAGCCGAAATCCTGTCGTGAAAATTTTCACCTTTTTTGAATCTGAAATACTGTCATGAAAATTTTCGACTTTTTTGAAGCCAAAATACTTCATGAAAATTTTCAACTTTTTTGAAGCCGAAATCTTTTCATGAAAATGTTCAACTTTTTTGAAGCTGAAATACTTCATGAAAATGTTCGACTTTTTTAAAGCCGAAATCTTTTCATGAAAATGTTCAACTTTTTTGAAGCTGAAATACTGCATGAAAATGTTCGACTTTTTTAAAGCCGAAATACTTCATGAAAATTTTCAACTTTTTTGGAACTGAAATCTTTTCCTGAAAATGTTCAACTTTTTTGAAGCTTTAATACTTCATGAAAATGTTCAACTTTTTTAAAGCCGAAATCTTTTCATGAAAATGTTCAACTTTTTTGAAGCTGAAATACTGCATGAAAATGTTCGACTTTTTTAAAGCCGAAATCCTGTCGTGAAAATTTTCAACTTTTATGAAGCCGAAATCTTTTCATGAAAATGTTCAACTTTTTTGAATCTGAAATACTTCATGAAAATGGTCGACTTTTTTAAAGCCGAAATCCTGTCGTGAAAATTTTCAACTTTTTTGAAGCCGAAATCTTTTCATGAAAATTTTCAACTTTTTTGAAGCTGAAATACTGCATGAAAATGTTCAACTTTTTTGAAGCCGAAATCCTGTCGTGAAAATTTTCACCTTTTTTGAATCTGAAATACTGTCATGAAAATTTTCGACTTTTTTGAAGCCGAAATACTTCATGAAAATGTTCAACTTCTTTGAAGCCGAAATCCTGTCGTGAAAATTTTCACCTTTTTTGAATCCGAAATACTTCATGAAAATTTTCAACTTTTTTCTAGCCGAAATACTTCATGAAAATTTTCAACTTTTTTGAAGCCCAAATACTTCATGAACATTTTCAACTTTTTTGAAGCCGAATTTCTTCATGGAAATTTTCAACTTTTTTCAAGCCCAAATACTTCATGAAATTTTTCAACTTTTTTGAAGCCGACATCTTTTCACGAAAATGTTCAACTGTTTTGAAGCTGAAATTCTTTCATGAAAATTTTCGACTTTTTTGAAGCCGAAATATTTCATGAAAATTTTCAACTTTTTTGAAGCCGAAATCTTTTCATGAAAATTTTCAACTTTTTTGAAGCTGAAATACTGCATGAAAATGTTCAACTTTTTTGAAGCCGAAATCCTGTCGTGAAAATTTTCACCTTTTTTGAATCTGAAATACTGTCATGAAAATGTTCAACATTTTTGAAGCCGAAATACTTTATGAAAATTTTCAACTTTTTTGGAACTGAAATCTTTTCCTGAAAATGTTCAACTTTTTTGAAGCTTTAATACTTCATGAAAATGTTCAACTTTTTTAAAGCCGAAATCTTTTCATGAAAATGTTCAACTTTTTTGAATCTGAAATACTGCATGAAAATGTTCGACTTTTTTAAAGCCGAAATCCTGTCGTGAAAATTTTCAACTTTTATGAAGCCGAAATCTTTTCATGAAAATGTTCAACTTTTTTGAATCTGAAATACTTCATGAAAATGGTCGACTTTTTAAAGCCGAAATCCTGTCATGAAAATTTTCAACTTTTTTGAAGCCGAAATCTTTTCATGAAAATTTTCAACTTTTTTGAAGCTGAAATACTGCATGAAAATGTTCAACTTTTTTGAAGCCGAAATCCTGTCGTGAAAATTTTCACCTTTTTTGAATCTGAAATACTGTCATGAAAATTTTCGACTTTTTTGAAGCCGAAATACTTCATGAAAATTTTCAACTTTTTTGAAGCCGAAATCTTTTCATGAAAATGTTCAACTTTTTTGAAGCTGAAATACTTCATGAAAATGTTCGACTTTTTTAAAGCCGAAATCTTTTCATGAAAATGTTCAACTTTTTTGAAGCTGAAATACTGCATGAAAATGTTCGACTTTCTTAAAGCCGAAATACTTCATGAAAATTTTCAACTTTTTTGGAACTGAAATCTTTTCCTGAAAATGTTCAACTTTATTGAAGCTTTAATACTTCATGAAAATGTTCAACTTTTTTAAAGCCGAAATCTTTTCATGAAAATGTTCAACTTTTTTGAAGCTGAAATACTGCATGAAAATGTTCGACTTTTTTATAGCCGAAATCCTGTCGTGAAAATTTTCAACTTTTATGAAGCCGAAATCTTTTCATGAAAATGTTCAACTTTTTTGAATCTGAAATACTTCATGAAAATGGTCGACTTTTTTAAAGCCGAAATCCTGTCGTGAAAATTTTCAACTTTTTTGAAGCCGAAATCTTTTCATGAAAATTTTCAACTTTTTTGAATCTGAAATACTTCATGAAAATGGTCGACTTTTTTAAAGTCGAAATCCTGTCGTGAAAATTTTCAACTTTTTTGAAGCCGAAATCTTTTCATGAAAATTTTCAACTTTTTTGAAGCTGAAATACTGCATGAAAATGTTCAACTTTTTTGAAGCCGAAATCCTGTCGTGAAAATTTTCATCTTTTTTGAATCTGAAATACTGTCATGAAAATTTTCGACTTTTTTGAAGCCGAAATACTTCATGAAAATTTTCAACTTTTTTGAAGCCGAAATCTTTTCATGAAAATGTTCAACTTTTTTGAATCTGAAATACTTCTTGAAAATGGTCGACTTTTTTAAAGCCGAAATCCTGTCGTGAAAATTTTCAACTTTTTTGAATCTGAAATACTGTCATGAAAATTTTCGACTTTTTTGAAGCCGAAATACTTCATGAAAATTTTCAACTTTTTTGAAGCCGAAATCTTTTCATGAAAATGTTCAACTTTTTTGAAGCTGAAATACTTCATGAAAATGTTCGACTTTTTTAAAGCCGAAATCTTTTCATGAAAATGTTCAACTTTTTTGAAGCTGAAATACTGCATGAAAATGTTCGACTTTTTTAAAGCCGAAATCCTGTCGTGAAAATTTTCAACTTTTTTGAATCCGAAATACTTCATGAAAATTTTCAACTTTTTTGAATCCGACATACTTCATGAAAATTTTCAACTTTTTTGAAGCCGAAATCTTTTCATGAAAATGTTCAACTTTTTTGAATCTGAAATACTTCATGAAAATGGTCGACTTTTTTAAAGCCGAAATCCTGTCGTGAAAATTTTCAACTTTTTTGAAGCCGAAATTTTTTCATGAAAATTTTCAACTTTTTTGAAGCTGAAATACTGCATGAAAATGTTCAACTTTTTTGAAGCCGAAATCCTGTCGTCAAAATTTTCACCTTTTTTGAATCTGAAATACTGTCATGAAAATTTTCGACTTTTTTGAAGCCGAAATCTTTTCCTGAAAATTTTCACCTTTTTTGAATCTGAAATACTGTCATGAAAATTTTCGACTTTTTTGAAGCCGAAATACTTCATGAAAATTTTCAACTTTTTTGAAGCCGAAATCTTTTCATGAAAATGTTCAACTTTTTTGAATCTGAAATACTTCATGAAAATGGTCGACTTTTTTAAAGCCGAAATCCTGTCGTGAAAATTTTCAACTTTTTTGAAGCCGTAATCTTTTCATGAAAATTTTCAACTTTTTTGAAGCTGAAATACTGCATGAAAATGTTCAACTTTTTTGAAGCCGAAATCCTGTCGTGAAAATTTTCACCTTTTTTGAATCTGAAATACTGTCATGAAAATTTTCGACTTTTTTGAAGCCGAAATACTTCATGAAAATTTTCAACTTTTTTGAATCCGACATACTTCATGAAAATTTTCAACTTTTTTGAATCCGAAATCTTTTCATGAAAATGTTCAACTTTTTTGAATCTGAAATACTTCATGAAAATGGTCGACTTTTTTAAAGCCGAAATCCTGTCGTGAAAATTTTCAACTTTTTTAAAGCCGAAATCTTTTCATGAAAATTTTCAACTTTTTTGAAGCTGAAATACTGCATGAAAATGTTCAACTTTTTTGAAGCTGAAATACTGCATGAAAATGTTCGACTTTTTTAAAGCCGAAATCCTGTCGTGAAAATTTTCAACTTTTTTGAATCCGAAATACTTCATGAAAATTTTCAACTTTTTTGAATCCGACATACTTCATGAAAATTTTCAACTTTTTTGAAGCCGAAATCTTTTCATGAAAATGTTCAACTTTTTTGAATCTGAAATACTTCATGAAAATGGTCGACTTTTTTAAAGCCGAAATCCTGTCGTGAAAATTTTCGACTTTTTTGAAGCCGAAATCTTTTCATGAAAATGTTCAACTTTTTTGAAGCTGAAATACTTCATGAAAATGTTCGACTTTTTTAAAGCCGAAATCTTTTCATGAAAATGTTCAACTTTTTTGAAGCTGAAATACTGCATGAAAATGTTCGACTTTTTTAAAGCCGAAATCCTGTCGTGAAAATTTTCAACTTTTTTGAATCCGAAATACTTCATGAAAATTCTCAACTTTTTTGAATCCGACATACTTCATGAAAATTTTCAACTTTTTTGAAGCTGAAATCTTTTCATGAAAATGTTCAACTTTTTTGAATCTGAAATACTTCATGAAAATGGTCGACTTTTTTAAAGCCGAAATCCTGTCGTGAAAATTTTCAACTTTTTTGAAGCCGAAATACTGCATGAAAATGTTCAACTTCTTTGAAGCCGAAATCCTGTCGTGAAAATTTTCACCTTTTTTGAATCCGAAATACTTCATGAAAATTTTCAACTTTTTTCTAGCCGAAATACTTCATGAAAATTTTCAACTTTTTTGAAGCCCAAATACTTCATGAACATTTTCAACTTTTTTGAAGCCGAATTTCTTCATGGAAATTTTCAACTTTTTTCAAGCCCAAATACTTCATGAAATTTTTCAACTTTTTTGAAGCCGACATCTTTTCACGAAAATGTTCAACTGTTTTGAAGCTGAAATTCTTTCATTAAAATTTTCGACTTTTTTGAAGCCGAAATCTTTTCATGAAAATTTTCAACTTTTTTAAAGCTGAAATACTGCATGAAAATGTTCAACTTTTTTGAAGCCGAAATCCTGTCGTGAAAATTTTCACCTTTTTTGAATCTGAAATACTGTCATGAAAATGTTCAACATTTTTGAAGCCGAAATACTTCATGAAAATTTTCAACTTTTTTGGAACTGAAATCTTTTCCTTAAAATGTTCAACTTTTTTGAAGCTTTAATACTTAATGAAAATGTTCGACTTTTTTAAAGCCGAAATCTTTTCATGAAAATGTTCAACTTTTTTGAAGCTGAAATACTGCATGAAAATGTTCGACTTTTTTAAAGCCGAAATCCTGTCGTGAAAATTTTCAACTTTTATGAAGCCGAAATCTTTTCATGAAAATGTTCAAGTTTTTTGAATCTGAAATACTTCATGAAAATGGTCGACTTTTTTAAAGCCGAAATCCTGTCGTGAAAATTTTCAACTTTTTTGAAGCCGAAATCTTTTCATGAAAATTTTCAACTTTTTTGAAGCTGAAATACTGCATGAAAATGTTCAACTTTTTTGAAGCCGAAATCCTGTCGTGAAAATTTTCACCTTTTTTGAATCTGAAATACTGTCATGAAAATTTTCGACTTTTGTGAAGCCGAAATACTTCATGAAAATTTTCAACTTTTTTGAAGCCGAAATCTTTTCATGAAAATGTTCAACTTTTTTGAAGCTGAAATACTTCATGAAAATGTTCGACTTTTTTAAAGCCGAAATGCTGTCGTGAAAATTTTCAACTTTTTTGAATCCGAAATACTTCATGAAAATTTTCAACTTTTTTGAATCCGACATACTTCATGAAAATTTTCAACTTTTTTGAAGCCGAAATCTTTTCATGAAAATGTTCAACTTTTTTGAATCTGAAATACTTCATGAAAATGGTCGACTTTTTTAAAGCCGAAATCCTGTCGTGAAAATTTTCGACTTTTTTGAAGCCGAAATCTTTTCATGAAAATGTTCAACTTTTTTGAAGCTGAAATACTTCATGAAAATGTTCGACTTTTTTAAAGCCGAAATCTTTTCATGAAAATGTTCAACTTTTTTGAAGCTGAAATACTGCATGAAAATGTTCGACTTTTTTAAAGCCGAAATCCTGTCGTGAAAATTTTCAACTTTTTTGAATCCGAAATACTTCATGAAAATTCTCAACTTTTTTGAATCCGACATACTTCATGAAAATTTTCAACTTTTTTGAAGCTGAAATCTTTTCATGAAAATGTTCAACTTTTTTGAATCTGAAATACTTCATGAAAATGGTCGACTTTTTTAAAGCCGAAATCCTGTCGTGAAAATTTTCAACTTTTTTGAAGCCGAAATACTGCATGAAAATGTTCAACTTCTTTGAAGCCGAAATCCTGTCGTGAAAATTTTCACCTTTTTTGAATCCGAAATACTTCATGAAAATTTTCAACTTTTTTCTAGCCGAAATACTTCATGAAAATTTTCAACTTTTTTGAAGCCCAAATACTTCATGAACATTTTCAACTTTTTTGAAGCCGAATTTCTTCATGGAAATTTTCAACTTTTTTCAAGCCCAAATACTTCATGAAATTTTTCAACTTTTTTGAAGCCGACATCTTTTCACGAAAATGTTCAACTGTTTTGAAGCTGAAATTCTTTCATTAAAATTTTCGACTTTTTTGAAGCCGAAATCTTTTCATGAAAATTTTCAACTTTTTTAAAGCTGAAATACTGCATGAAAATGTTCAACTTTTTTGAAGCCGAAATCCTGTCGTGAAAATTTTCACCTTTTTTGAATCTGAAATACTGTCATGAAAATGTTCAACATTTTTGAAGCCGAAATACTTCATGAAAATGGTCGACTTTTTTAAAGCCGAAATCCTGTCGTGAAAATTTTCAACTTTTTTGAAGCCGAAATCTTTTCATGAAAATTTTCAACTTTTTTGAAGCTGAAATACTGCATGAAAATGTTCAACTTCTTTGAAGCCGAAATCCTGTCGTGAAAATTTTCACCTTTTTTGAATCCGAAATACTTCATGAAAATTTTCAACTTTTTTCTAGCCGAAATACTTCATGAAAATTTTCAACTTTTTTGAAGCCCAAATACTTCATGAACATTTTCAACTTTTTTGAAGCCGAATTTCTTCATGGAAATTTTCAACTTTTTTGAAGCTGACATCTTTTCACGAAAATGTTCAACTGTTTTGAAGCTGAAATTCTTTCATGAAAATTTTCGACTTTTTTGAAGCCGAAATACTTCATGAAAATTTTCTACTTTTTTGAAGCCGAAATCTTTTCATGAAAATTTTCAACTTTTTTGAAGCTGAAATACTGCATGAAAATGTTCAACTTTTTTGAAGCCGAAATCCTGTCGTGAAAATTTTCACCTTTTTTGAATCTGAAATACTGTCATGAAAATGTTCAACATTTTTGAAGCCGAAATACTTCATGAAAATTTTCAACTTTTTTGGAACTGAAATCTTTTCCTGAAAATGTTCAACTTTTTTGAAGCTTTAATACTTCATGAAAATGTTCGACTTTTTTAAAGCCGAAATCTTTTCATGAAAATGTTCAACTTTTTTGAAGCTGAAATACTGCATGAAAATGTTCGACTTTTTTAAAGCCGAAATCCTGTCGTGAAAATTTTCACCTTTTTTGAATCTGAAATACTGTCATGAAAATTTTCGACTTTTTTGAAGCCGAAATACTGCATGAAAATGTTCAACTTCTTTGAAGCCGAAATCCTGTCGTGAAAATTTTCACCTTTTTTGAATCCGAAATACTTCATGAAAATTTTCAACTTTTTTCTAGCCGAAATACTTCATGAAAATTTTCAACTTTTTTGAAGCCCAAATACTTCATGAACATTTTCAACTTTTTTGAAGCCGAATTTCTTCATGGAAATTTTCAACTTTTTTGAAGCTGACATCTTTTCACGAAAATGTTCAACTGTTTTGAAGCTGAAATTCTTTCATGAAAATTTTCGACTTTTTTGAAGCCGAAATACTTCATGAAAATTTTCTACTTTTTTGAAGCCGAAATCTTTTCATGAAAATTTTCAACTTTTTTGAAGATGAAATACTGCATGAAAATGTTCAACTTTTTTGAAGCCGAAATCCTGTCGTGAAAATTTTCACCTTTTTTGAATCTGAAATACTGTCATGAAAATGTTCAACATTTTTGAAGCCGAAATACTTCATGAAAATTTTCAACTTTTTTGGAACTGAAATCTATTCCTGAAAATGTTCAACTTTTTTGAAGCTTTAATACTTCATGAAAATGTTCGACTTTTTTAAAGCCGAAATCTTTTCATGAAAATGTTCAACTTTTTTGAAGCTGAAATACTGCATGAAAATGTTCGACTTTTTTAAAGCCGAAATCCTGTCGTGAAAATTTTCACCTTTTTTGAATCTGAAATACTGTCATGAAAATTTTCGACTTTTTTGAAGCCGAAATACTTCATGAAAAATTTCAACTTTTTTGAAGCCGAAATCTTTTCATGAAAATGTTCAACTTTTTTGAAGCTGAAATACTTCATGAAAATGTTCGACTTTTTTAAAGCCGAAATCTTTTCATGAAAATGTTCAACTTTTTTGAAGCTGAAATACTGCATGAAAATGTTCGACTTTTTTAAAGCCGAAATCCTGTCGTGAAAATTTTCAACTTTTTTGAATCCGAAATACTTCATGAAAATTTTAAACTTTTTTGAATCCGACATACTTCATGAAAATTTTCAACTTTTTTGAAGCCGAAATCTTTTCATGAAAATGTTCAACTTTTTTGAATCTGAAATACTTCATGAAAATGGTCGACTTTTTTAAAGCCGAAATCCTGTCGTGAAAATTTTCAACTTTTTTGAAGCCGAAATCTTTTCATGAAAATTTTCAACTTTTTTGAAGCTGAAATACTGCATGAAAATGTTCAACTTCTTTGAAGCCGAAATCCTTTCGTGAAAATTTTCACCTTTTTTGAATCCGAAATACTTCATGAAAATTTTCAACTTTTTTCTAGCCGAAATACTTCATGAAAATTTTCAACTTTTTTGAAGCCCAAATACTTCATGAACATTTTCAACTTTTTTGAAGCCGAATTTCTTCATGGAAATTTTCAACTTTTTTCAAGCCCAAATACTTCATGAAATTTTTCAACTTTTTTGAAGCCGACATCTTTTCACGAAAATGTTCAACTGTTTTGAAGCTGAAATTCTTTCATGAAAATTTTCGACTTTTTTGAAGCCGAAATACTTCATGAAAATTTTCAACTTTTTTGAAGCCGAAATCTTTTCATGAAAATTTTCAACTTTTTTGAAGCTGAAATACTGCATGAAAATGTTCAACTTTTTTGAAGCCGAAATCCTGTCGTGAAAATTTTCACCTTTTTTGAATCTGAAATACTGTCATGAAAATGTTCAACATTTTTGAAGCCGAAATACTTCATGAAAATTTTCAACTTTTTTGGAACTGAAATCTTTTCCTGAAAATGTTCAACTTTTTTGAAGCTTTAATACTTAATGAAAATGTTCAACTTTTTTAAAGCCGAAATCTTTTCATGAAAATGTTCAACTTTTTTGAAGCTGAAATACTGCATGAAAATGTTCGACTTTTTTAAAGCCGAAATCCTGTCGTGAAAATTTTCAACTTTTATGAAGCCGAAATCTTTTCATGAAAATGTTCAACTTTTTTGAATCTGAAATACTTCATGAAAATGGTCGACTTTTTTAAAGCCGAAATCCTGTCGTGAAAATTTTCAACTTTTTTGTAGCCGAAATCTTTTCATGAAAATTTTCAACTTTTTTGAAGCTGAAATACTGCATGAAAATGTTCAACTTTTTTGAAGCCGAAATCCTGTCGTGAAAATTTTCACCTTTTTTGAATCTGAAATACTGTCATGAAAATTTTCGACTTTTGTGAAGCCGAAATACTTCATGAAAATTTTCAACTTTTTTGAAGCCGAAATCTTTTCATGAAAATGTTCAACTTTTTTGAAGCTGAAATACTTCATGAAAATGTTCGACTTTTTTAAAGCCGAAATCTTTTCATGAAAATGTTCAACTTTTTTGAAGCTGAAATACTGCATGAAAATGTTCGACTTTTTTAAAGCCGAAATCCTGTCGTGAAAATTTTCAACTTTTTTGAATCCGAAATACTTCATGAAAATTTTCAACTTTTTTGAATCCGACATACTTCATGAAAATTTTCAACTTTTTTGAAGCCGAAATCTTTTCATGAAAATGTTCAACTTTTTTGAATCTGAAATACTTCATGAAAATGGTCGACTTTTTTAAAGCCGAAATCCTGTCGTGAAAATTTTCAACTTTTTTGAAGCCGAAATCTTTTCATGAAAATTTTCAACTTTTTTGAAGCTGAAATACTGCATGAAAATGTTCAACTTCTTTGAAGCCGAAATCCTTTCGTGAAAATTTTCACCTTTTTTGAATCCGAAATACTTCATGAAAATTTTCAACTTTTTTCTAGCCGAAATACTTCATGAAAATTTTCAACTTTTTTGAAGCCCAAATACTTCATGAACATTTTCAACTTTTTTGAAGCCGAATTTCTTCATGAAAATTTTCAACTTTTTTGAAGCTGAAATACTGCATGAAAATGTTCAACTTTTTTGAAGCCGAAATCCTGTCGTGAAAATTTTCACCTTTTTTGAATCTGAAATACTGTCATGAAAATTTTCGACTTTTGTGAAGCCGAAATACTTCATGAAAATTTTCAACTTTTTTGAAGCCGAAATCTTTTCATGAAAATGTTCAACTTTTTTGAAGCTGAAATACTTCATGAAAATGTTCGACTTTTTTAAAGCCGAAATTCTGTCGTGAAAATTTTCAACTTTTTTGAATCCGAAATACTGTCGTGAAAATTTTCACCTTTTTTGAATCTGAAATACTGTCATGAAAATTTTCGACTTTTTTGAAGCCGAAATACTTCATGAAAAATTTCAACTTTTTTGAAGCCGAAATCTTTTCATGAAAATGTTCAACTTTTTTGAAGCTGAAATACTTCATGAAAATGTTCGACTTTTTTAAAGCCGAAATCTTTTCATGAAAATGTTCAACTTTTTTGAAGCTGAAATACTGCATGAAAATGTTCGACTTTTTTAAAGCCGAAATCCTGTCGTGAAAATTTTCAACTTTTTTGAATCCGAAATACTTCATGAAAATTTTCAACTTTTTTGAATCCGACATACTTCATGAAAATTTTCAACTTTTTTGAAGCCGAAATCTTTTCATGAAAATGTTCAACTTTTTTGAATCTGAAATACTTCATGAAAATGGTCGACTTTTTTAAAGCCGAAATCCTGTCGTGAAAATTTTCAACTTTTTTGAAGCCGAAATCTTTTCATGAAAATTTTCAACTTTTTTGAAGCTGAAATACTGCATGAAAATGTTCAACTTCTTTGAAGCCGAAATCCTTTCGTGAAAATTTTCACCTTTTTTGAATCCGAAATACTTCATGAAAATTTTCAACTTTTTTCTAGCCGAAATACTTCATGAAAATTTTCAACTTTTTTGAAGCCCAAATACTTCATGAACATTTTCAACTTTTTTGAAGCCGAATTTCTTCATGGAAATTTTCAACTTTTTTCAAGCCCAAATACTTCATGAAATTTTTCAACTTTTTTGAAGCCGACATCTTTTCACGAAAATGTTCAACTGTTTTGAAGCTGAAATTCTTTCATGAAAATTTTCGACTTTTTTGAAGCCGAAATACTTCATGAAAATTTTCAACTTTTTTGAAGCCGAAATCTTTTCATGAAAATTTTCAACTTTTTTGAAGCTGAAATACTGCATGAAAATGTTCAACTTTTTTGAAGCCGAAATCCTGTCGTGAAAATTTTCACCTTTTTTGAATCTGAAATACTGTCATGAAAATGTTCAACATTTTTGAAGCCGAAATACTTCATGAAAATTTTCAACTTTTTTGGAACTGAAATCTTTTCCTGAAAATGTTCAACTTTTTTGAAGCTTTAAATTTCTTAATGAAAATGTTCAACTTTTTTAAAGCCGAAATCTTTTCATGAAAATGTTCAACTTTTTTGAAGCTGAAATACTGCATGAAAATGTTCGACTTTTTTAAAGCCGAAATCCTGTTGTGAAAATTTTCAACTTTTATGAAGCCGAAATCTTTTCATGAAAATGTTCAACTTTTTTGAATCTGAAATACTTCATGAAAATGGTCGACTTTTTTAAAGCCGAAATCCTGTCGTGAAAATTTTCAACTTTTTTGAAGCCGAAATCTTTTCATGAAAATTTTCAACTTTTTTGAAGCTGAAATACTGCATGAAAATGTTCAACTTTTTTGAAGCCGAAATCCTGTCGTGAAAATTTTCACCTTTTTTGAATCTGAAATACTGTCATGAAAATTTTCGACTTTTGTGAAGCCGAAATACTTCATGAAAATTTTCAACTTTTTTGAAGCCGAAATCTTTTCATGAAAATGTTCAACTTTTTTGAAGCTGAAATACTGCATGAAAATGTTCAACTTTTTTGAAGCCGAAATCCTGTCGTGAAAATTTTCACCTTTTTTGAATCTGAAATACTGTCATGAAAATGTTCAACATTTTTGAAGCCGAAATACTTCATGAAAATTTTCAACTTTTTTGGAACTGAAATCTTTTCCTGAAAATGTTCAACTTTTTTGAAGCTTTAATACTTAATGAAAATGTTCAACTTTTTTAAAGCCGAAATCTTTTCATGAAAATGTTCAACTTTTTTGAAGCTGAAATACTGCATGAAAATGTTCGACTTTTTTAAAGCCGAAATCCTGTCGTGAAAATTTTCAACTTTTATGAAGCCGAAATCTTTTCATGAAAATGTTCAACTTTTTTGAATCTGAAATACTTCATGAAAATGGTCGACTTTTTTAAAGCCGAAATCCTGTCGTGAAAATTTTCAACTTTTTTGAAGCCGAAATCTTTTCATGAAAATTTTCAACTTTTTTGAAGCTGAAATACTGCATGAAAATGTTCAACTTTTTTGAAGCCGAAATCCTGTCGTGAAAATTTTCACCTTTTTTGAATCTGAAATACTGTCATGAAAATTTTCGACTTTTTTGAAGCCGAAATACTTCATGAAAATTTTCAACTTTTTTGAAGCCGAAATCTTTTCATGAAAATGTTCAACTTTTTTGAAGCTGAAATACTTCATGAAAATTTTCGACTTTTTTAAAGCCGAAATTCTGTCGTGAAAATTTTCAACTTTTGTGAAGCCGAAATACTTCATGAAAATTTTCAACTTTTTTGAAGCCGAAATCTTTTCATGAAAATTTTCAACTTTTTTGAAGCCGAAATCTTTTCATGAAAATTTTCAACTTTTTTGAAGCTGAAATACTGCATGAAAATGTTCAACTTCTTTGAAGCCGAAATCCTTTCGTGAAAATTTTCACCTTTTTTGAATCCGAAATACTTCATGAAAATTTTCAACTTTTTTCTAGCCGAAATACTTCATGAAAATTTTCAACTTTTTTGAAGCCCAAATACTTCATGAACATTTTCAACTTTTTTGAAGCCGAATTTCTTCATGAAAATTTTCAACTTTTTTGAAGCTGAAATACTGCATGAAAATGTTCAACTTTTTTGAAGCCGAAATCCTGTCGTGAAAATTTTCACCTTTTTTGAATCTGAAATACTGTCATGAAAATTTTCGACTTTTGTGAAGACGAAATACTTCATGAAAATTTTCAACTTTTTTGAAGCCCAAATACTTCATGAACATTTTCAACTTTTTTGAAGCCGAATTTCTTCATGAAAATTTTCAACTTTTTTGAAGCTGAAATACTGCATGAAAATGTTCAACTTTTTTGAAGCCGAAATCCTGTCGTGAAAATTTTCACCTTTTTTGAATCTGAAATACTGTCATGAAAATTTTCGACTTTTGTGAAGCCGAAATACTTCATGAAAATTTTCAACTTTTTTGAAGCCGAAATCTTTTCATGAAAATGTTCAACTTTTTTGAAGCTGAAATACTTCATGAAAATGTTCGACTTTTTTAAAGCCGAAATTCTGTCGTGAAAATTTTCAACTTTTTTGAATCCGAAATACTGTCGTGAAAATTTTCACCTTTTTTGAATCTGAAATACTGTCATGAAAATTTTCGACTTTTTTGAAGCCGAAATACTTCATGAAAAATTTCAACTTTTTTGAAGCCGAAATCTTTTCATGAAAATGTTCAACTTTTTTGAATCTGAAATACTTCATGAAAATGGTCGACTTTTTTAAAGCCGAAATCCTGTCGTGAAAATTTTCAACTTTTTTGAAGCCGAAATCTTTTCATGAAAATTTTCAACTTTTTTGAAGCTGAAATACTGCATGAAAATGTTCAACTTTTTTGAAGCCGAAATCCTGTCGTGAAAATTTTCACCTTTTTTGAATCTGAAATACTGTCATGAAAATTTTCGACTTTTGTGAAGCCGAAATACTTCATGAAAATTTTCAACTTTTTTGAAGCCGAAATCTTTTCATGAAAATGTTCAACTTTTTTGAAGCTGAAATACTGCATGAAAATGTTCAACTTTTTTGAAGCCGAAATCCTGTCGTGAAAATTTTCACCTTTTTTGAATCTGAAATACTGTCATGAAAATGTTCAACATTTTTGAAGCCGAAATACTTCATGAAAATTTTCAACTTTTTTGGAACTGAAATCTTTTCCTGAAAATGTTCAACTTTTTTGAAGCTTTAATACTTAATGAAAATGTTCAACTTTTTTAAAGCCGAAATCTTTTCATGAAAATGTTCAACTTTTTTGAAGCTGAAATACTGCATGAAAATGTTCGACTTTTTTAAAGCCGAAATCCTGTCGTGAAAATTTTCAACTTTTATGAAGCCGAAATCTTTTCATGAAAATGTTCAACTTTTTTGAATCTGAAATACTTCATGAAAATGGTCGACTTTTTTAAAGCCGAAATCCTGTCGTGAAAATTTTCAACTTTTTTGAAGCCGAAATCTTTTCATGAAAATTTTCAACTTTTTTGAAGCTGAAATACTGCATGAAAATGTTCAACTTTTTTGAAGCCGAAATCCTGTCGTGAAAATTTTCACCTTTTTTGAATCTGAAATACTGTCATGAAAATTTTCGACTTTTTTGAAGCCGAAATACTTCATGAAAATTTTCAACTTTTTTGAAGCCGAAATCTTTTCATGAAAATGTTCAACTTTTTTGAAGCTGAAATACTTCATGAAAATTTTCGACTTTTTTAAAGCCGAAATTCTGTCGTGAAAATTTTCAACTTTTGTGAAGCCGAAATACTTCATGAAAATTTTCAACTTTTTTGAAGCCGAAATCTTTTCATGAAAATTTTCAACTTTTTTGAAGCCGAAATCTTTTCATGAAAATTTTCAACTTTTTTGAAGCTGAAATACTGCATGAAAATGTTCAACTTCTTTGAAGCCGAAATCCTTTCGTGAAAATTTTCACCTTTTTTGAATCCGAAATACTTCATGAAAATTTTCAACTTTTTTCTAGCCGAAATACTTCATGAAAATTTTCAACTTTTTTGAAGCCCAAATACTTCATGAACATTTTCAACTTTTTTGAAGCCGAATTTCTTCATGAAAATTTTCAACTTTTTTGAAGCTGAAATACTGCATGAAAATGTTCAACTTTTTTGAAGCCGAAATCCTGTCGTGAAAATTTTCACCTTTTTTGAATCTGAAATACTGTCATGAAAATTTTCGACTTTTGTGAAGCCGAAATACTTCATGAAAATTTTCAACTTTTTTGAAGCCCAAATACTTCATGAACATTTTCAACTTTTTTGAAGCCGAATTTCTTCATGAAAATTTTCAACTTTTTTGAAGCTGAAATACTGCATGAAAATGTTCAACTTTTTTGAAGCCGAAATCCTGTCGTGAAAATTTTCACCTTTTTTGAATCTGAAATACTGTCATGAAAATTTTCGACTTTTGTGAAGCCGAAATACTTCATGAAAATTTTCAACTTTTTTGAAGCCGAAATCTTTTCATGAAAATGTTCAACTTTTTTGAAGCTGAAATACTTCATGAAAATGTTCGACTTTTTTAAAGCCGAAATTCTGTCGTGAAAATTTTCAACTTTTTTGAATCCGAAATACTGTCGTGAAAATTTTCACCTTTTTTGAATCTGAAATACTGTCATGAAAATTTTCGACTTTTTTGAAGCCGAAATACTTCATGAAAAATTTCAACTTTTTTGAAGCCGAAATCTTTTCATGAAAATGTTCAACTTTTTTGAAGCTGAAATACTTCATGAAAATGTTCGACTTTTTTAAAGCCGAAATCTTTTCATGAAAATGTTCAACTTTTTTGAAGCTGAAATACTGCATGAAAATGTTCGACTTTTTTAAAGCCGAAATCCTGTCGTGAAAATTTTCAACTTTTTTGAATCCGAAATACTTCATGAAAATTTTCAACTTTTTTGAATCCGACATACTTCATGAAAATTTTCAACTTTTTTGAAGCCGAAATCTTTTCATGAAAATGTTCAACTTTTTTGAATCTGAAATACTTCATGAAAATGGTCGACTTTTTTAAAGCCGAAATCCTGTCGTGAAAATTTTCAACTTTTTTGAAGCCGAAATCTTTTCATGAAAATTTTCAACTTTTTTGAAGCTGAAATACTGCATGAAAATGTTCAACTTCTTTGAAGCCGAAATCCTTTCGTGAAAATTTTCACCTTTTTTGAATCCGAAATACTTCATGAAAATTTTCAACTTTTTTCTAGCCGAAATACTTCATGAAAATTTTCAACTTTTTTGAAGCCCAAATACTTCATGAACATTTTCAACTTTTTTGAAGCCGAATTTCTTCATGGAAATTTTCAACTTTTTTCAAGCCCAAATACTTCATGAAATTTTTCAACTTTTTTGAAGCCGACATCTTTTCACGAAAATGTTCAACTGTTTTGAAGCTGAAATTCTTTCATGAAAATTTTCGACTTTTTTGAAGCCGAAATACTTCATGAAAATTTTCAACTTTTTTGAAGCCGAAATCTTTTCATGAAAATTTTCAACTTTTTTGAAGCTGAAATACTGCATGAAAATGTTCAACTTTTTTGAAGCCGAAATCCTGTCGTGAAAATTTTCACCTTTTTTGAATCTGAAATACTGTCATGAAAATGTTCAACATTTTTGAAGCCGAAATACTTCATGAAAATTTTCAACTTTTTTGGAACTGAAATCTTTTCCTGAAAATGTTCAACTTTTTTGAAGCTTTAATACTTAATGAAAATGTTCAACTTTTTTAAAGCCGAAATCTTTTCATGAAAATGTTCAACTTTTTTGAAGCTGAAATACTGCATGAAAATGTTCGACTTTTTTAAAGCCGAAATCCTGTTGTGAAAATTTTCAACTTTTATGAAGCCGAAATCTTTTCATGAAAATGTTCAACTTTTTTGAATCTGAAATACTTCATGAAAATGGTCGACTTTTTTAAAGCCGAAATCCTGTCGTGAAAATTTTCAACTTTTTTGAAGCCGAAATCTTTTCATGAAAATTTTCAACTTTTTTGAAGCTGAAATACTGCATGAAAATGTTCAACTTTTTTGAAGCCGAAATCCTGTCGTGAAAATTTTCACCTTTTTTGAATCTGAAATACTGTCATGAAAATTTTCGACTTTTGTGAAGCCGAAATACTTCATGAAAATTTTCAACTTTTTTGAAGCCGAAATCTTTTCATGAAAATGTTCAACTTTTTTGAAGCTGAAATACTGCATGAAAATGTTCAACTTTTTTGAAGCCGAAATCCTGTCGTGAAAATTTTCACCTTTTTTGAATCTGAAATACTGTCATGAAAATGTTCAACATTTTTGAAGCCGAAATACTTCATGAAAATTTTCAACTTTTTTGGAACTGAAATCTTTTCCTGAAAATGTTCAACTTTTTTGAAGCTTTAATACTTAATGAAAATATTCAACTTTTTTAAAGCCGAAATCTTTTCATGAAAATGTTCAACTTTTTTGAAGCTGAAATACTGCATGAAAATGTTCGACTTTTTTAAAGCCGAAATCCTGTCGTGAAAATTTTCAACTTTTATGAAGCCGAAATCTTTTCATGAAAATGTTCAACTTTTTTGAATCTGAAATACTTCATGAAAATGGTCGACTTTTTTAAAGCCGAAATCCTGTCGTGAAAATTTTCAACTTTTTTGAAGCCGAAATCTTTTCATGAAAATTTTCAACTTTTTTGAAGCTGAAATACTGCATGAAAATGTTCAACTTTTTTGAAGCCGAAATCCTGTCGTGAAAATTTTCACCTTTTTTGAATCTGAAATACTGTCATGAAAATTTTCGACTTTTGTGAAGCCGAAATACTTCATGAAAATTTTCAACTTTTTTGAAGCCGAAATCTTTTCATGAAAATGTTCAACTTTTTTGAAGCTGAAATACTTCATGAAAATTTTCGACTTTTTTAAAGCCGAAATTCTGTCGTGAAAATTTTCAACTTTTGTGAAGCCGAAATACTTCATGAAAATTTTCAACTTTTTTGAAGCCGAAATCTTTTCATGAAAATTTTCAACTTTTTTGAAGCCGAAATCTTTTCATGAAAATTTTCAACTTTTTTGAAGCTGAAATACTGCATGAAAATGTTCAACTTCTTTGAAGCCGAAATCCTTTCGTGAAAATTTTCACCTTTTTTGAATCCGAAATACTTCATGAAAATTTTCAACTTTTTTCTAGCCGAAATACTTCATGAAAATTTTCAACTTTTTTGAAGCCCAAATACTTCATGAACATTTTCAACTTTTTTGAAGCCGAATTTCTTCATGAAAATTTTCAACTTTTTTGAAGCTGAAATACTGCATGAAAATGTTCAACTTTTTTGAAGCCGAAATCCTGTCGTGAAAATTTTCACCTTTTTTGAATCTGAAATACTGTCATGAAAATTTTCGACTTTTGTGAAGCCGAAATACTTCATGAAAATTTTCAACTTTTTTGAAGCCGAAATCTTTTCATGAAAATGTTCAACTTTTTTGAAGCTGAAATACTTCATGAAAATGTTCGACTTTTTTAAAGCCGAAATTCTGTCGTGAAAATTTTCAACTTTTTTGAATCCGAAATACTGTCGTGAAAATTTTCACCTTTTTTGAATCTGAAATACTGTCATGAAAATTTTCGACTTTTTTGAAGCCGAAATACTTCATGAAAAATTTCAACTTTTTTGAAGCCGAAATCTTTTCATGAAAATGTTCAACTTTTTTGAAGCTGAAATACTTCATGAAAATGTTCGACTTTTTTAAAGCCGAAATCTTTTCATGAAAATGTTCAACTTTTTTGAAGCTGAAATACTGCATGAAAATGTTCGACTTTTTTAAAGCCGAAATCCTGTCGTGAAAATTTTCAACTTTTTTGAATCCGAAATACTTCATGAAAATTTTCAACTTTTTTGAATCCGACATACTTCATGAAAATTTTCAACTTTTTTGAAGCCGAAATCTTTTCATGAAAATGTTCAACTTTTTTGAATCTGAAATACTTCATGAAAATGGTCGACTTTTTTAAAGCCGAAATCCTGTCGTGAAAATTTTCAACTTTTTTGAAGCCGAAATCTTTTCATGAAAATTTTCAACTTTTTTGAAGCTGAAATACTGCATGAAAATGTTCAACTTCTTTGAAGCCGAAATCCTTTCGTGAAAATTTTCACCTTTTTTGAATCCGAAATACTTCATGAAAATTTTCAACTTTTTTCTAGCCGAAATACTTCATGAAAATTTTCAACTTTTTTGAAGCCCAAATACTTCATGAACATTTTCAACTTTTTTGAAGCCGAATTTCTTCATGGAAATTTTCAACTTTTTTCAAGCCCAAATACTTCATGAAATTTTTCAACTTTTTTGAAGCCGACATCTTTTCACGAAAATGTTCAACTGTTTTGAAGCTGAAATTCTTTCATGAAAATTTTCGACTTTTTTGAAGCCGAAATACTTCATGAAAATTTTCAACTTTTTTGAAGCCGAAATCTTTTCATGAAAATTTTCAACTTTTTTGAAGCTGAAATACTGCATGAAAATGTTCAACTTTTTTGAAGCCGAAATCCTGTCGTGAAAATTTTCACCTTTTTTGAATCTGAAATACTGTCATGAAAATGTTCAACATTTTTGAAGCCGAAATACTTCATGAAAATTTTCAACTTTTTTGGAACTGAAATCTTTTCCTGAAAATGTTCAACTTTTTTGAAGCTTTAATACTTAATGAAAATGTTCAACTTTTTTAAAGCCGAAATCTTTTCATGAAAATGTTCAACTTTTTTGAAGCTGAAATACTGCATGAAAATGTTCGACTTTTTTAAAGCCGAAATCCTGTTGTGAAAATTTTCAACTTTTATGAAGCCGAAATCTTTTCATGAAAATGTTCAACTTTTTTGAATCTGAAATACTTCATGAAAATGGTCGACTTTTTTAAAGCCGAAATCCTGTCGTGAAAATTTTCAACTTTTTTGAAGCCGAAATCTTTTCATGAAAATTTTCAACTTTTTTGAAGCTGAAATACTGCATGAAAATGTTCAACTTTTTTGAAGCCGAAATCCTGTCGTGAAAATTTTCACCTTTTTTGAATCTGAAATACTGTCATGAAAATTTTCGACTTTTGTGAAGCCGAAATACTTCATGAAAATTTTCAACTTTTTTGAAGCCGAAATCTTTTCATGAAAATGTTCAACTTTTTTGAAGCTGAAATACTGCATGAAAATGTTCAACTTTTTTGAAGCCGAAATCCTGTCGTGAAAATTTTCACCTTTTTTGAATCTGAAATACTGTCATGAAAATGTTCAACATTTTTGAAGCCGAAATACTTCATGAAAATTTTCAACTTTTTTGGAACTGAAATCTTTTCCTGAAAATGTTCAACTTTTTTGAAGCTTTAATACTTAATGAAAATGTTCAACTTTTTTAAAGCCGAAATCTTTTCATGAAAATGTTCAACTTTTTTGAAGCTGAAATACTGCATGAAAATGTTCGACTTTTTTAAAGCCGAAATCCTGTCGTGAAAATTTTCAACTTTTATGAAGCCGAAATCTTTTCATGAAAATGTTCAACTTTTTTGAATCTGAAATACTTCATGAAAATGGTCGACTTTTTTAAAGCCGAAATCCTGTCGTGAAAATTTTCAACTTTTTTGAAGCCGAAATCTTTTCATGAAAATTTTCAACTTTTTTGAAGCTGAAATACTGCATGAAAATGTTCAACTTTTTTGAAGCCGAAATCCTGTCGTGAAAATTTTCACCTTTTTTGAATCTGAAATACTGTCATGAAAATTTTCGACTTTTGTGAAGCCGAAATACTTCATGAAAATTTTCAACTTTTTTGAAGCCGAAATCTTTTCATGAAAATGTTCAACTTTTTTGAAGCTGAAATACTTCATGAAAATGTTCGACTTTTTTAAAGCCGAAATTCTGTCGTGAAAATTTTCAACTTTTTTGAATCCGAAATACTTCATGAAAATTTTCAACTTTTTTGAATCCGACATACTTCATGAAAATTTTCAACTTTTTTGAAGCCGAAATCTTTTCATGAAAATGTTCAACTTTTTTGAATCTGAAATACTTCATGAAAATGGTCGACTTTTTTAAAGCCGAAATCCTGTCGTGAAAATTTTCAACTTTTTTGAAGCCGAAATCTTTTCATGAAAATTTTCAACTTTTTTGAAGCTGAAATACTGCATGAAAATGTTCAACTTCTTTGAAGCCGAAATCCTGTCGTGAAAATTTTCACCTTTTTTGAATCCGAAATACTTCATGAAAATTTTCAACTTTTTTCTAGCCGAAATACTTCATGAAAATTTTCAACTTTTTTGAAGCCCAAATACTTCATGAACATTTTCAACTTTTTTGAAGCCGAATTTCTTCATGGAAATTTTCAACTTTTTTGAAGCTGACATCTTTTCACGAAAATGTTCCACTGTTTTGAAGCTGAAATTCTTTCATGAAAATTTTCGACTTTTTTGAAGCCGAAATACTTCATGAAAATTTTCTACTTTTTTGAAGCCGAAATCTTTTCATGAAAATGTTCAACTTTTTTGAAGCTGAAATACTGCATGAAAATGTTCGACTTTTTTAAAGCCGAAATCCTGTCGTGAAAATTGTCACCTTTTTTGAATCTGAAATACTGTCATGAAAATTTTCGACTTTTTTGAAGCCGAAATACTTCATGAAAATTTTCAACTTTTTTGAAACCGAAATATTTTCATGAAAATGTTCAACTTTTTTGAAGCTGAAATACTTCATGAAAATGTTCGACTTTTTTAAAGCCGAAATCTTTTCATGAAAATGTTCAACTTTTTTGAAGCTGAAATACTGCATGAAAATGTTCGACTTTTTTAAAGCCGAAATCCTGTCGTGAAAATTTTCAACTTTTTTGAATCCGAAATACTTCATGAAAATTTTCAACTTTTTTGAATCCGACATACTTCATGAAAATTTTCAACTTTTTTGAAGCCGAAATCTTTTCATGAAAATGTTCAACTTTTTTGAATCTGAAATACTTCATGAAAATGGTCGACTTTTTTAAAGCCGAAATCCTGTCGTGAAAATTTTCAACTTTTTTGAAGCCGAAATCTTTTCATGAAAATTTTCAACTTTTTTGAAGCTGAAATACTGCATGAAAATGTTCAACTTCTTTGAAGCCGAAATCCTTTCGTGAAAATTTTCACCTTTTTTGAATCCGAAATACTTCATGAAAATTTTCAACTTTTTTCTAGCCGAAATACTTCATGAAAATTTTCAACTTTTTTGAAGCCCAAATACTTCATGAACATTTTCAACTTTTTTGAAGCCGAATTTCTTCATGGAAATTTTCAACTTTTTTCAAGCCCAAATACTTCATGAAATTTTTCAACTTTTTTGAAGCCGACATCTTTTCACGAAAATGTTCAACTGTTTTGAAGCTGAAATTCTTTCATGAAAATTTTCGACTTTTTTGAAGCCGAAATACTTCATGAAAATTTTCAACTTTTTTGAAGCCGAAATCCTGTCGTGAAAATTTTCAACTTTTTTGAAGCCGAAATCTTTTCATGAAAATTTTCAACTTTTTTGAAGCTGAAATACTGCATGAAAATGTTCAACTTTTTTGAAGCCGAAATCCTGTCGTGAAAATTTTCACCTTTTTTGAATCTGAAATACTGTCATGAAAATTTTCGACTTTTGTGAAGCCGAAATACTTCATGAAAATTTTCAACTTTTTTGAAGCCGAAATCTTTTCATGAAAATGTTCAACTTTTTTGAAGCTGAAATACTTCATGAAAATGTTCGACTTTTTTAAAGCCGAAATTCTGTCGTGAAAATTTTCAACTTTTTTGAATCCGAAATACTTCATGAAAATTTTCAACTTTTTTGAATCCGACATACTTCATGAAAATTTTCAACTTTTTTGAAGCCGAAATCTTTTCATGAAAATGTTCAACTTTTTTGAATCTGAAATACTTCATGAAAATGGTCGACTTTTTTAAAGCCGAAATCCTGTCGTGAAAATTTTCAACTTTTTTGAAGCCGAAATCTTTTCATGAAAATTTTCAACTTTTTTGAAGCTGAAATACTGCATGAAAATGTTCAACTTCTTTGAAGCCGAAATCCTGTCGTGAAAATTTTCACCTTTTTTGAATCCGAAATACTTCATGAAAATTTTCAACTTTTTTCTAGCCGAAATACTTCATGAAAATTTTCAACTTTTTTGAAGCCCAAATACTTCATGAACATTTTCAACTTTTTTGAAGCCGAATTTCTTCATGGAAATTTTCAACTTTTTTGAAGCTGACATCTTTTCACGAAAATGTTCAACTGTTTTGAAGCTGAAATTCTTTCATGAAAATTTTCGACTTTTTTGAAGCCGAAATACTTCATGAAAATTTTCTACTTTTTTGAAGCCGAAATCTTTTCATGAAAATGTTCAACTTTTTTGAAGCTGAAATACTGCATGAAAATGTTCGACTTTTTTAAAGCCGAAATCCTGTCGTGAAAATTGTCACCTTTTTTGAATCTGAAATACTGTCATGAAAATTTTCGACTTTTTTGAAGCCGAAATACTTCATGAAAATTTTCAACTTTTTTGAAGCCGAAATATTTTCATGAAAATGTTCAACTTTTTTGAAGCTGAAATACTTCATGAAAATGTTCGACTTTTTTAAAGCCGAAATCTTTTCATGAAAATGTTCAACTTTTTTGAAGATGAAATACTGCATGAAAATGTTCGACTTTTTTAAAGCCGAAATCCTGTCGTGAAAATTTTCAACTTTTTTGAATCCGAAATACTTCATGAAAATTTTCAACTTTTTTGAATCCGACATACTTCATGAAAATTTTCAACTTTTTTGAAGCCGAAATCTTTTCATGAAAATGTTCAACTTTTTTGAATCTGAAATACTTCATGAAAATGGTCGACTTTTTTAAAGCCGAAATCCTGTCGTGAAAATTTTCAACTTTTTTGAAGCCGAAATCTTTTCATGAAAATTTTCAACTTTTTTGAAGCTGAAATACTGCATGAAAATGTTCAACTTCTTTGAAGCCGAAATCCTTTCGTGAAAATTTTCACCTTTTTTGAATCCGAAATACTTCATGAAAATTTTCAACTTTTTTCTAGCCGAAATACTTCATGAAAATTTTCAACTTTTTTGAAGCCCAAATACTTCATGAACATTTTCAACTTTTTTGAAGCCGAATTTCTTCATGGAAATTTTCAACTTTTTTCAAGCCCAAATACTTCATGAAATTTTTCAACTTTTTTGAAGCCGACATCTTTTCACGAAAATGTTCAACTGTTTTGAAGCTGAAATTCTTTCATGAAAATTTTCGACTTTTTTGAAGCCGAAATACTTCATGAAAATTTTCAACTTTTTTGAAGCCGAAATCTTTTCATGAAAATTTTCAACTTTTTTGAAGCTGAAATACTGCATGAAAATGTTCAACTTTTTTGAAGCCGAAATCCTGTCGTGAAAATTTTCACCTTTTTTGAATCTGAAATACTGTCATGAAAATGTTCAACATTTTTGAAGCCGAAATACTTCATGAAAATTTTCAACTTTTTTGGAACTGAAATCTTTTCCTGAAAATGTTCAACCTTTTTGAAGCTTTAATACTTAATGAAAATGTTCAACTTTTTTAAAGCCGAAATGCTGTCGTGAAAATTTTCAACTTTTTTGAATCCGAAATACTTCATGAAAATTTTCAACTTTTTTGAATCCGACATACTTCATGAAAATTTTCAACTTTTTTGAAGCCGAAATCTTTTCATGAAAATGTTCAACTTTTTTGAATCTGAAATACTTCATGAAAATGGTCGACTTTTTTAAAGCCGAAATCCTGTCGTGAAAATTTTCAACTTTTTTGAAGCCGAAATCTTTTCATGAAAATTTTCAACTTTTTTGAAGCTGAAATACTGCATGAAAATGTTCGACTTTTTTAAAGCCGAAATCCTGTCGTGAAAATTTTCAACTTTTATGAAGCCGAAATCTTTTCATGAAAATGTTCAACTTTTTTGAATCTGAAATACTTCATGAAAATGGTCGACTTTTTTAAAGCCGAAATCCTGTCGTGAAAATTTTCAACTTTTTTGAAGCCGAAATCTTTTCATGAAAATTTTCAACTTTTTTGAAGCTGAAATACTGCATGAAAATGTTCAACTTTTTTGAAGCCGAAATCCTGTCGTGAAAATTTTCACCTTTTTTGAATCTGAAATACTGTCATGAAAATTTTCGACTTTTGTGAAGCCGAAATCTTTTCATGAAAATGTTCAACTTTTTTGAAGCTGAAATACTTCATGAAAATGTTCGACTTTTTTAAAGCCGAAATGCTGTCGTGAAAATTTTCAACTTTTTTGAATCCGAAATACTTCATGAAAATTTTCAACTTTTTTGAATCCGACATACTTCATGAAAATTTTCAACTTTTTTAAAGCCGAAATCTTTTCATGAAAATGTTCAACTTTTTTGAATCTGAAATACTTCATGAAAATGGTCGACTTTTTTAAAGCCGAAATCCTGTCGTGAAAATTTTCAACTTTTTTGAAGCCGAAATCTTTTCATGAAAATTTTCAACTTTTTTGAAGCTGAAATACTGCATGAAAATGTTCAACTTCTTTGAAGCCGAAATCCTGTCGTGAAAATTTTCACCTTTTTTGAATCCGAAATACTTCATGAAAATTTTCAACTTTTTTCTAGCCGAAATACTTCATGAAAATTTTCAACTTTTTTGAAGCCCAAATACTTCATGAACATTTTCAACTTTTTTGAAGCCGAATTTCTTCATGGAAATTTTCAACTTTTTTGAAGCTGACATCTTTTCACGAAAATGTTCAACTGTTTTGAAGCTGAAATTCTTTCATGAAAATTTTCGACTTTTTTGAAGCCGAAATACTTCATGAAAATTTTCTACTTTTTTGGAACTGAAATCTTTTCCTGAAAATGTTCAACTTTTTTGAAGCTTTAATACTTAATGAAAATGTTCAACTTTTTTAAAGCCGAAATCTTTTCATGAAAATGTTCAACTTTTTTGAAGCTGAAATACTGCATGAAAATGTTCGACTTTTTTAAAGCCGAAATCCTGTCGTGAAAATTTTCAACTTTTATGAAGCCGAAATCTTTTCATGAAAATGTTCAACTTTTTTGAATCTGAAATACTTCATGAAAATGGTCGACTTTTTTAAAGCCGAAATCCTGTCGTGAAAATTTTCAACTTTTTTGAAGCCGAAATCTTTTCATGAAAATTTTCAACTTTTTTGAAGCTGAAATACTGCATGAAAATGTTCAACTTTTTTGAAGCCGAAATCCTGTCGTGAAAATTTTCACCTTTTTTGAATCTGAAATACTGTCATGAAAATTTTCGACTTTTGTGAAGCCGAAATCTTTTCATGAAAATGTTCAACTTTTTTGAAGCTGAAATACTTCATGAAAATGTTCGACTTTTTTAAAGCCGAAATGCTGTCGTAAAAATTTTCAACTTTTTTGAATCCGAAATACTTCATGAAAATTTTCAACTTTTTTGAATCCGACATACTTCATGAAAATTTTCAACTTTTTTGAAGCCGAAATCTTTTCATGAAAATGTTCAACTTTTTTGAATCTGAAATACTTCATGAAAATGGTCGACTTTTTTAAAGCCGAAATCCTGTCGTGAAAATTTTCAACTTTTTTGAAGCCGAAATCTTTTCATGAAAATTTTCAACTTTTTTGAAGCTGAAATACTGCATGAAAATGTTCAACTTCTTTGAAGCCGAAATCCTGTCGTGAAAATTTTCACCTTTTTTGAATCCGAAATACTTCATGAAAATGTTCGACTTTTTTAAAGCCGAAATGCTGTCGTGAAAATTTTCAACTTTTTTGAATCCGAAATACTTCATGAAAATTTTCAACTTTTTTGAATCCGACATACTTCATGAAAATTTTCAACTTTTTTGAAGCCGAAATCTTTTCATGAAAATGTTCAACTTTTTTGAATCTGAAATACTTCATGAAAATGGTCGACTTTTTTAAAGCCGAAATCCTGTCGTGAAAATTTTCAACTTTTTTGAAGCCGAAATCTTTTCATGAAAATTTTCAACTTTTTTGAAGCTGAAATACTGCATGAAAATGTTCAACTTCTTTGAAGCCGAAATCCTGTCGTGAAAATTTTCACCTTTTTTGAATCCGAAATACTTCATGAAAATTTTCAACTTTTTTCTAGCCGAAATACTTCATGAAAATTTTCAACTTTTTTGAAGCCCAAATACTTCATGAAATTTTTCAACTTTTTTGAAGCCGACATCTTTTCACGAAAATGTTCAACTATTTTGAAGCTGAAATTCTTTCATGAAAATTTTCGACTTTTTTGAAGCCGAAATACTTCATGAAAATTTTCAACTTTTTTGAAGCCGAAATCTTTTCATGAAAATTTTCAACTTTTTTGAAGCTGAAATACTGCATGAAAATGTTCAACTTTTTTGAAGCCGAAATCCTGTCGTGAAAATTTTCACCTTTTTTGAATCTGAAATACTGTCATGAAAATGTTCAACTTTTTTGAAGCCGAAATCCTGTCGTGAAAATTTTCACCTTTTTTGAATCTGAAATACTGTCATGAAAATTTTCGACTTTTGTGAAGCCGAAATCTTTTCATGAAAATGTTCAACTTTTTTGAAGCTGAAATACTTCATGAAAATGTTCGACTTTTTTAAAGCCGAAATGCTGTCGTGAAAATTTTCAACTTTTTTGAATCCGAAATACTTCATGAAAATTTTCAACTTTTTTGAAGCCGAAATCTTTTCATGAAAATGTTCAACTTTTTTGAATCTGAAATACTTCATGAAAATGGTCGACTTTTTTAAAGCCGAAATCCTGTCGTGAAAATTTTCAACTTTTTTGAAGCCGAAATCTTTTCATGAAAATTTTCAACTTTTTTGAAGCTGAAATACTGCATGAAAATGTTCAACTTCTTTGAAGCCGAAATCCTGTCGTGAAAATTTTCACCTTTTTTGAATCCGAAATACTTCATGAAAATTTTCAACTTTTTTCTAGCCGAAATACTTCATGAAAATTTTCAACTTTTTTGAAGCCCAAATACTTCATGAAATTTTTCAACTTTTTTGAAGCCGACATCTTTTCACGAAAATGTTCAACTATTTTGAAGCTGAAATTCTTTCATGAAAATTTTCGACTTTTTGAAGCCGAAATACTTCATGAAAATTTTCAACTTTTTTGGAACTGAAATCTTTTCCTGAAAATGTTCAACTTTTTTGAAGCTTTAATACTTCATGAAAATGTTCGACTTTTTTAAAGCCGAAATCTTTTCATGAAAATGTTCAACTTTTTTGAAGCTGAAATACTGCATGAAAATGTTCGACTTTTTTAAAGCCGAAATCCTGTCGTGAAAATTTTCAACTTTTATGAAGCCGAAATCTTTTCATGAAAATGTTCAACTTTTTTGAATCTGAAATACTTCATGAAAATGGTCGACTTTTTTAAAGCCGAAATCCTGTCGTGAAAATTTTCAACTTTTTTGAAGCCGAAATCTTTTCATGAAAATTTTCAACTTTTTTGAAGCTGAAATACTGCATGAAAATGTTCAACTTTTTTGAAGCCGAAATCCTGTCGTGAAAATGTTCACCTTTTTTGAATCTGAAATACTGTCATGAAAATTTTCGACTTTTTTGAAGCCGAAATCTTTTCATGAAAATGTTCAACTTTTTTGAATCTGAAATACTTCATGAAAATGGTCGACTTTTTTAAAGCCGAAATCCTGTCGTGAAAATTTTCAACTTTTTTGAAGCCGAAATCTTTTCATGAAAATTTTCAACTTTTTTGAAGCTGAAATACTGCATGAAAATGTTCAACTTCTTTGAAGCCGAAATCCTGTCGTGAAAATTTTCACCTTTTTTGAATCCGAAATACTTCATGAAAATTTTCAACTTTTTTCTAGCCGAAATACTTCATGAAAATTTTCAACTTTTTTGAAGCCCAAATACTTCATGAAATTTTTCAACTTTTTTGAAGCCGACATCTTTTCACGAAAATGTTCAACTATTTTGAAGCTGAAATTCTTTCATGAAAATTTTCGACTTTTTTGAAGCCGAAATACTTCATGAAAATTTTCAACTTTTTTGAAGCCGAAATCTTTTCATGAAAATTTTCAACTTTTTTGAAGCTGAAATACTGCATGAAAATGTTCAACTTTTTTGAAGCCGAAATCCTGTCGTGAAAATTTTCACCTTTTTTGAATCTGAAATACTGTCATGAAAATGTTCAACTTTTTTGAAGCCGAAATCCTGTCGTGAAAATTTTCACCTTTTTTGAATCTGAAATACTGTCATGAAAATTTTCGACTTTTGTGAAGCCGAAATCTTTTCATGAAAATGTTCAACTTTTTTGAAGCTGAAATACTTCATGAAAATGTTCGACTTTTTTAAAGCCGAAATGCTGTCGTGAAAATTTTCAACTTTTTTGAATCCGAAATACTTCATGAAAATTTTCAACTTTTTTGAAGCCGAAATCTTTTCATGAAAATGTTCAACTTTTTTGAATCTGAAATACTTCATGAAAATGGTCGACTTTTTTAAAGCCGAAATCCTGTCGTGAAAATTTTCAACTTTTTTGAAGCCGAAATCTTTTCATGAAAATTTTCAACTTTTTTGAAGCTGAAATACTGCATGAAAATGTTCAACTTCTTTGAAGCCGAAATCCTGTCGTGAAAATTTTCACCTTTTTTGAATCCGAAATACTTCATGAAAATTTTCAACTTTTTTCTAGCCGAAATACTTCATGAAAATTTTCAACTTTTTTGAAGCCCAAATACTTCATGAAATTTTTCAACTTTTTTGAAGCCGACATCTTTTCACGAAAATGTTCAACTATTTTGAAGCTGAAATTCTTTCATGAAAATTTTCGACTTTTTGAAGCCGAAATACTTCATGAAAATTTTCAACTTTTTTGGAACTGAAATCTTTTCCTGAAAATGTTCAACTTTTTTGAAGCTTTAATACTTCATGAAAATGTTCGACTTTTTTAAAGCCGAAATCTTTTCATGAAAATGTTCAACTTTTTTGAAGCTGAAATACTGCATGAAAATGTTCGACTTTTTTAAAGCCGAAATCCTGTCGTGAAAATTTTCAACTTTTATGAAGCCGAAATCTTTTCATGAAAATGTTCAACTTTTTTGAATCTGAAATACTTCATGAAAATGGTCGACTTTTTTAAAGCCGAAATCCTGTCGTGAAAATTTTCAACTTTTTTGAAGCCGAAATCTTTTCATGAAAATTTTCAACTTTTTTGAAGCTGAAATACTGCATGAAAATGTTCAACTTTTTTGAAGCCGAAATCCTGTCGTGAAAATGTTCACCTTTTTTGAATCTGAAATACTGTCATGAAAATTTTCGACTTTTGTGAAGCCGAAATACTTCATGAAAATTTTCAACTTTTTTGAAGCCGAAATCTTTTCATGAAAATGTTCAACTTTTTTGAAGCTGAAATACTTCATGAAAATGTTCGACTTTTTTAAAGCCGAAATGCTGTCGTGAAAATTTTCAACTTTTTTGAATCCGAAATACTTCATGAAAATTTTCAACTTTTTTGAATCCGACATACTTCATGAAAATTTTCAACTTTTTTGAAGCCGAAATCTTTTCATGAAAATGTTCAACTTTTTTGAATCTGAAATACTTCATGAAAATGGTCGACTTTTTTAAAGCCGAAATCCTGTCGTGAAAATTTTCAACTTTTTTGAAGCCGAAATCTTTTCATGAAAATTTTCAACTTTTTTGAAGCTGAAATACTGCATGAAAATGTTCAACTTCTTTGAAGCCGAAATCCTGTCGTGAAAATTTTCACCTTTTTTGAATCCGAAATACTTCATGAAAATTTTCAACTTTTTTCTAGCCGAAATACTTCATGAAAATTTTCAACTTTTTTGAAGCCCAAATACTTCATGAACATTTTCAACTTTTTTGAAGCCGAATTTCTTCATGGAAATTTTCAACTTTTTTCAAGCCCAAATACTTCATGAAATTTTTCAACTTTTTTGCAGCCGACATCTTTTCACGAAAATGTTCAACTGTTTTGAAGCTGAAATTCTTTCATGAAAATTTTCGACTTTTTTGAAGCCGAAATACTTCATGAAAATTTTCTACTTTTTTGAAGCCGAAATCTTTTCATGAAAATTTTCAACTTTTTTGAAGCTGAAATACTGCATGAAAATGTTCAACTTTTTTGAAGCCGAAATCCTGTCGTGAAAATTTTCACCTTTTTTGAATCTGAAATACTGTCATGAAAATGTTCAACATTTTTGAAGCCGAAATACTTCATGAACATTTTCAACTTTTTTGGAACTGAAATCTTTTCCTGAAAATGTTCAACTTTTTTGAAGCTTTAATACTTCATGAAAATGTTCGACTTTTTTAAAGTCGAAATCTTTTCATGAAAATGTTCAACTTTTTTGAAGCTGAAATACTGCATGAAAATGTTCGACTTTTTTAAAGCCGAAATCCTGTCGTGAAAATTTTCAACTTTTATGAAGCCGAAGTCTTTTCATGAAAATGTTCAACTTTTTTGAATCTGAAATACTTCATGAAAATGGTCGACTTTTTTAAAGCCGAAATCATGTCGTGAAAATTTTCAACTATTTTGAAGCCGAAATCTTTTCATGAAAATTTTCAACTTTTTTGAAGCTGAAATACTGCATGAAAATGTTCAACTTTTTTGAAGCCGAAATCCTGTCGTGAAAATTTTCACCTTTTTTGAATCTGAAATACTGTCATGAAAATTTTCGACTTTTTTGAAGCCGAAATCTTTTCATGAAAATGTTCAACTTTTTTGAATCTGAAATACTTCATGAAAATTTTCGACTTTTTTGAAGCCGAAATCTTTTCCTGAAAATGTTCAACTTTTTTGAAGCTGAAATACTTCATGAAAATGTTCGACTTTTTTAAAGCCGAAATCTTTTCATGAAAATGTTCAACTTTTTTGAAGCTGAAATACTGCATGAAAATGTTCGACTTTTTTAAAGCCGAAATCCTGTCGTGAAAATTTTCAACTTTTTTGAATCCGACATACTTCATGAAAATTTTCAACTTTTTTGAAGCCGAAATCTTTTCATGAAAATGTTCAACTTTTTTGAATCTGAAATACTTCATGAAAATGGTCGACTTTTTTAAAGCCGAAATCCTGTCGTGAAAATTTTCAACTTTTTTGAAGGCGAAATCTTTTCATGAAAATTTTCAACTTTTTTGAAGCTGAAATACTGCATGAAAATGTTCAACTTTTTTGAAGCCGAAATCCTGTCGTCAAAATTTTCACCTTTTTTGAATCTGAAATACTGTCATGAAAATTTTCGACTTTTTTGAAGCCGAAATCTTTTCCTGAAAATGTTCAACTTTTTTGAAGCTGAAATACTTCATGAAAATGTTCGACTTTTTTAAAGCCGAAATCTTTTCATGAAAATGTTCAACTTTTTTGAAGCTGAAATACTGCATTAAAATGTTCGACTTTTTTAAAGCCGAAATCCTGTCGTGAAAATTTTCAACTTTTTTGAATCCGAAATACTTCATGAAAATTTTCAACTTTTTTGAATCCGACATACTTCATGAAAATTTTCAACTTTTTTGAAGCCGAAATCTTTTCATGAAAATGTTCAACTTTTTTGAATCTGAAATACTTCATGAAAATGGTCGACTTTTTTAAAGCCGAAATCCTGTCGTGAAAATTTTCAACTTTTTTGAAGCCGAAATCTTTTCATGAAAATTTTCAACTTTTTTGAAGCTGAAATACTGCATGAAAATGTTCAACTTCTTTGAAGCCGAAATCCTTTCGTGAAAATGTTCAACTTTTTTGAATCCGAAATACTTCATGAAAATTTTCAACTTTTTTCTAGCCGAAATACTTCATGAAAATTTTCAACTTTTTTGAAGCCCAAATACTTCATGAACATTTTCAACTTTTTTGAAGCCGAATTTCTTCATGGAAATTTTCAACTTTTTTCAAGCCCAAATACTTCATGAAATTTTTCAACTTTTTTGAAGCCGACATCTTTTCACGAAAATGTTCAACTGTTTTGAAGCTGAAATTCTTTCATGAAAATTTTCTACTTTTTTGAAGCCGAAATCTTTTCATGAAAATTTTCAACTTTTTTGAAGCTGAAATACTGCATGAAAATGTTCAACTTTTTTGAAGCCGAAATCCTGTCGTGAAAATTTTCACCTTTTTTGAATCTGAAATACTGTCATGAAAATATTCAACATTTTTGAAGCCGAAATACTTCATGAAAATTTTCAACTTTTTTGGAACTGAAATCTTTTCCTGAAAATGTTCAACTTTTTTGAAGCTTTAATACTTCATGAAAATGTTCGACTTTTTTAAAGCCGAAATCTTTTCATGAAAATGTTCAACTTTTTTGAAGCTGAAATACTGCATGAAAATGTTCGACTTTTTTAAAGCCGAAATCCTTTCGTGAAAATTTTCACCTTTTTTGAATCTGAAATACTGTCATGAAAATTTTCGACTTTTTTGAAGCCGAAATACTTCATGAAAATTTTCAACTTTTTTGAAGCCGAAATCTTTTCATGAAAATGTTCAACTTTTTTGAAGCTGAAATATTTCATGAAAATGTTCGACTTTTTTAAAGCCGAAATCTTTTCATGAAAATGTTCAACTTTTTTGAAGCTGAAATACTGCATGAAAATGTTAGACTTTTTTAAAGCCGAAATCCTGTCGTGAAAATTTTCAACTTTTTTGAATCCGAAATACTTCATGAAAATTTTCAACTTTTTTGAATCCGACATACTTCATGAAAATTTTCAACTTTTTTGAAGCCGAAATCTTTTCATGAAAATGTTCAACTTTTTTGAATCTGAAATACTTCATGAAAATGGTCGACTTTTTTAAAGCCGAAATCCTGTCGTGAAAATTTTCAACTTTTTTGAAGCCGAAATCTTTTCATGAAAATTTTCAACTTTTTTGAATCCGAAATACTTCATGAAAATTTTCAACTTTTTTCTAGCCGAAATACTTCATGAAAATTTTCAACTTTTTTGAAGCCCAAATACTTCATGAACATTTTCAACTTTTTTGAAGCCGAATTTCTTCATGGAAATTTTCAACTTTTTTCAAGCCCAAATACTTCATGAAACTTTTCAACTTTTTTGAAGCCGACATCTTTTCACGAAAATGTTCAACTGTTTTGAAGCTGAAATTCTTTCATGAAAATTTTCGACTTTTTTGAAGCCGAAATACTTCATGAAAATTTTCAACTTTTTTGAAGCCGAAATCTTTTCATGAAAATTTTCAACTTTTTTGAAGCTGAAATACTGCATGAAAATGTTCACCTTTTTTGAAGCCGAAATCCTGTCGTGAAAATTTTCACCTTTTTTGAATCTGAAATACTGTCATGAAAATGTTCAACATTTTTGAATCCGAAATACTTCATGAAAATTTTCAACTTTTTTGGAACTGAAATCTTTTCCTGAAAATGTTCAACTTTTTTGAAGCTTTAATACTTAATGAAAATGTTCAACTTTTTTAAAGCCGAAATCTTTTCATGAAAATGTTCAACTTTTTTGAAGCTGAAATACTGCATGAAAATGTTCGACTTTTTTAAAGCCGAAATCCTGTCGTGAAAATTTTCAACTTTTATGAAGCCGAAATCTTTTCATGAAAATATTCAACTTTTTTGAATCTGAAATACTTCATGAAAATGGTCGACTTTTTTAAAGCCGAAATCCTGTCGTGAAAATTTTCAACTTTTTTGAAGCCGAAATCTTTTCATGAAAATTTTCAACTTTTTTGAAGCTGAAATACTGCATGAAAATGTTCAACTTTTTTGAAGCCGAAATCCTGTCGTGAAAATTTTCACCTTTTTTGAATCTGAAATACTGTCATGAAAATTTTCGACTTTTGTGAAGCCGAAATACTTCATGAAAATTTTCAACTTTTTTGAAGCCGAAATCTTTTCATGAAAATGTTCAACTTTTTTGAAGCTGAAATACTGCATGAAAATGTTCACCTTTTTTGAAGCCGAAATCCTGTCGTGAAAATTTTCACCTTTTTTGAATCTGAAATACTGTCATGAAAATGTTCAACATTTTTGAATCCGAAATACTTCATGAAAATTTTCAACTTTTTTGGAACTGAAATCTTTTCCTGAAAATGTTCAACTTTTTTGAAGCTTTAATACTTAATGAAAATGTTCAACTTTTTTAAAGCCGAAATCTTTTCATGAAAATGTTCAACTTTTTTGAAGCTGAAATACTGCATGAAAATGTTCGACTTTTTTAAAGCCGAAATCCTGTCGTGAAAATTTTCAACTTTTATGAAGCCGAAATCTTTTCATGAAAATATTCAACTTTTTTGAATCTGAAATACTTCATGAAAATGGTCGACTTTTTTAAAGCCGAAATCCTGTCGTGAAAATTTTCAACTTTTTTGAAGCCGAAATCTTTTCATGAAAATTTTCAACTTTTTTGAAGCTGAAATACTGCATGAAAATGTTCAACTTTTTTGAAGCCGAAATCCTGTCGTGAAAATTTTCACCTTTTTTGAATCTGAAATACTGTCATGAAAATTTTCGACTTTTGTGAAGCCGAAATACTTCATGAAAATTTTCAACTTTTTTGAAGCCGAAATCTTTTCATGAAAATGTTCAACTTTTTTGAAGCTGAAATACTTCATGAAAATGTTCGACTTTTTTAAAGCCGAAATGCTGTCCTGAAAATTTTCAACTTTTTTGAATCCGAAATACTTCATGAAAATTTTCAACTTTTTTGAATCCGACATACTTCATGAAAATTTTCAACTTTTTTGAAGCCGAAATCTTTTCATGAAAATGTTCAACTTTTTTGAATCTGAAATACTTCATGAAAATGGTCGACTTTTTTAAAGCCGAAATCCTGTCGTGAAAATTTTCAACTTTTTTGAAGCCGAAATCTTTTCATGAAAATTTTCAACTTTTTTGAAGCTGAAATACTGCATGAAAATGTTCAACTTCTTTGAAGCCGAAATCCTGTCGTGAAAATTTTCACCTTTTTTGAATCCGAAATACTTCATGAAAATTTTCAACTTTTTTGAAGCCGAAATCTTTTCATGAAAATTTTCAACTTTTTTGAAGCTGAAATACTGCATGAAAATGTTCAACTTTTTTGAAGCCGAAATCCTGTCGTGAAAATGTTCACCTTTTTTGAATCTGAAATACTGTCATGAAAATTTTCGACTTTTGTGAAGCCGAAATACTTCATGAAAATTTTCAACTTTTTTGAAGCCGAAATCTTTTCATGAAAATGTTCAACTTTTTTAAAGCCGAAATGCTGTCGTGAAAATTTTCAACTTTTTTGAATCCGAAATACTTCATGAAAATTTTCAACTTTTTTGAATCCGACATACTTCATGAAAATTTTCAACTTTTTTGAAGCCGAAATCTTTTCATGAAAATGTTCAACTTTTTTGAATCTGAAATACTTCATGAAAATGGTCGACTTTTTTAAAGCCGAAATCCTGTCGTGAAAATTTTCAACTTTTTTGAAGCCGAAATCTTTTCATGAAAATTTTCAACTTTTTTGAAGCTGAAATACTGCATGAAAATGTTCAACTTTTTTGAAGCCGAAATCCTGTCGTCAAAATTTTCACCTTTTTTGAATCTGAAATACTGTCATGAAAATTTTCGACTTTTTTGAAGCCGAAATCTTTTCCTGAAAATGTTCAACTTTTTTGAAGCTGAAATACTTCATGAAAATGTTCGACTTTTTTGGAACTGAAATCTTTTCCTGAAAATGTTCAACTTTTTTGAAGCTTTAATACTTCATGAAAATGTTCGACTTTTTTAAAGCCGAAATCTTTTCATGAAAATGTTCAACTTTTTTGAAGCTGAAATACTGCATGAAAATGTTCGACTTTTTTAAAGCCGAAATCCTGTCGTGAAAATTTTCAACTTTTATGAAGCCGAAGTCTTTTCATGAAAATGTTCAACTTTTTTGAATCTGAAATACTTCATGAAAATGGTCGACTTTTTTAAAGCCGAAATCATGTCGTGAAAATTTTCAACTATTTTGAAGCCGAAATCTTTTCATGAAAATTTTCAACTTTTTTGAAGCTGAAATACTGCATGAAAATGTTCAACTTTTTTGAAGCCGAAATCCTGTCGTGAAAATGTTCAACTTTTTTGAAGCTGAAATACTGCATGAAAATGTTCGACTTTTTTAAAGCCGAAATCCTGTCGTGAAAATTTTCAAGTTTTTTGAATCCGACATACTTCATGAAAATTTTCAACTTTTTTGAAGCCGAAATCTTTTCATGAAAATGTTCAACTTTTTTGAATCTGAAATACTTCATGAAAATGGTCGACTTTTTTAAAGCCGAAATCCTGTCGTGAAAATTTTCAACTTTTTTGAAGCCGAAATCTTTTCATGAAAATTTTCAACTTTTTTGAAGCTGAAATACTGCATGAAAATGTTCGACTTTTTTAAAGCCGAAATGCTGTCCTGAAAATTTTCAACTTTTTTGAATCCGAAATACTTCATGAAAATTTTCAACTTTTTTGAATCCGACATACTTCATGAAAATTTTCAACTTTTTTGAAGCCGAAATCTTTTCATGAAAATGTTCAACTTTTTTGAATCTGAAATACTTCATGAAAATGGTCGACTTTTTTAAAGCCGAAATCCTGTCGTGAAAATTTTCAACTTTTTTGAAGCCGAAATCTTTTCATGAAAATTTTCAACTTTTTTGAAGCTGAAATACTGCATGAAAATGTTCAACTTCTTTGAAGCCGAAATCCTGTCGTGAAAATTTTCACCTTTTTTGAATCCGAAATACTTCATGAAAATTTTCAACTTTTTTGAAGCCGAAATCTTTTCATGAAAATTTTCAACTTTTTTGAAGCTGAAATACTGCATGAAAATGTTCAACTTTTTTGAAGCCGAAATCCTGTCGTGAAAATGTTCACCTTTTTTGAATCTGAAATACTGTCATGAAAATTTTCGACTTTTGTGAAGCCGAAATACTTCATGAAAATTTTCAACTTTTTTGAAGCCGAAATCTTTTCATGAAAATGTTCAACTTTTTTAAAGCCGAAATGCTGTCGTGAAAATTTTCAACTTTTTTGAATCCGAAATACTTCATGAAAATTTTCAACTTTTTTGAATCCGACATACTTCATGAAAATTTTCAACTTTTTTGAAGCCGAAATCTTTTCATGAAAATGTTCAACTTTTTTGAATCTGAAATACTTCATGAAAATGGTCGACTTTTTTAAAGCCGAAATCCTGTCGTGAAAATTTTCAACTTTTTTGAAGCCGAAATCTTTTCATGAAAATTTTCAACTTTTTTGAAGCTGAAATACTGCATGAAAATGTTCAACTTTTTTGAAGCCGAAATCCTGTCGTCAAAATTTTCACCTTTTTTGAATCTGAAATACTGTCATGAAAATTTTCGACTTTTTTGAAGCCGAAATCTTTTCCTGAAAATGTTCAACTTTTTTGAAGCTGAAATACTTCATGAAAATGTTCGACTTTTTTGGAACTGAAATCTTTTCCTGAAAATGTTCAACTTTTTTGAAGCTTTAATACTTCATGAAAATGTTCGACTTTTTTAAAGCCGAAATCTTTTCATGAAAATGTTCAACTTTTTTGAAGCTGAAATACTGCATGAAAATGTTCGACTTTTTTAAAGCCGAAATCCTGTCGTGAAAATTTTCAACTTTTATGAAGCCGAAGTCTTTTCATGAAAATGTTCAACTTTTTTGAATCTGAAATACTTCATGAAAATGGTCGACTTTTTTAAAGCCGAAATCATGTCGTGAAAATTTTCAACTATTTTGAAGCCGAAATCTTTTCATGAAAATTTTCAACTTTTTTGAATCCGACATACTTCATGAAAATTTTCAACTTTTTTGAAGCCGAAATCTTTTCATGAAAATGTTCAACTTTTTTGAATCTGAAATACTTCATGAAAATGGTCGACTTTTTTAAAGCCGAAATCCTGTCGTGAAAATTTTCAACTTTTTTGAAGCCGAAATCTTTTCATGAAAATTTTCAACTTTTTTGAAGCTGAAATACTGCATGAAAATGTTCAACTTTTTTGAAGCCGAAATCCTGTCGTCAAAATTTTCACCTTTTTTGAATCTGAAATACTGTCATGAAAATTTTCGACTTTTTTGAAGCCGAAATCTTTTCCTGAAAATGTTCAACTTTTTTGAAGCTGAAATACTTCATGAAAATGTTCGACTTTTTTAAAGCCGAAATCTTTTCATGAAAATGTTCAACTTTTTTGAAGCTGAAATACTGCATGAAAATGTTCGACTTTTTTAAAGCCGAAATCCTGTCGTGAAAATTTTCACCTTTTTTGAATCCGAAATACTTCATGAAAATTTTCAACTTTTTTCTAGCCGAAATACTTCATGAAAATTTTGAACTTTTTTGAAGCCCAAATACTTCATGAACATTTTCAACTTTTTTGAAGCCGAATTTCTTCATGGAAATTTTCAACTTTTTTCAAGCCCAAATACTTCATGAAATTTTTCAACTTTTTTGAAGCCGACATCTTTTCACGAAAATGTTCAACTGTTTTGAAGCTGAAATTCTTTCATGAAAATTTTCGACTTTTTTGAAGCCGAAATACTTCATGAAAATTTTCAACTTTTTTGAAGCCGAAATCTTTTCATGAAAATTTTCAACTTTTTTGAAGCTGAAATACTGCATGAAAATGTTCAACTTTTTTGAAGCCGAAATCCTGTCGTGAAAATTTTCACCTTTTTTGAATCTGAAATACTGTCATGAAAATGTTCAACATTTTTGAAGCCGAAATACTTCATGAAAATTTTCAACTTTTTTGGAACTGAAATCTTTTCCTGAAAATGTTCAACTTTTTTGAAGCTTTAATACTTCATGAAAATGTTCAACTTTTTTAAAGCCGAAATCTTTTCATGAAAATGTTCAACTTTTTTGAAGCTGAAATACTGCATGAAAATGTTCGACTTTTTTAAAGCCGAAATCCTGTCGTGAAAATTTTCAACTTTTATGAAGCCGAAATCTTTTCATGAAAATGTTCAACTTTTTTGAATCTGAAATACTTCATGAAAATGGTCGACTTTTTTAAAGCCGAAATCCTGTCGTGAAAATTTTCAACTTTTTTGAAGCCGAAATCTTTTCATGAAAATTTTCAACTTTTTTGAAGCTGAAATACTGCATGAAAATGTTCAACTTTTTTGAAGCCGAAATCCTGTCGTGAAAATTTTCACCTTTTTTGAATCTGAAATACTGTCATGAAAATTTTCGACTTTTTTGAAGCCGAAATACTTCATGAAAATTTTCAACTTTTTTGAAGCCGAAATCTTTTCATGAAAATATTCAACTTTTTTGAATCTGAAATACTTCATGAAAATGGTCGACTTTTTTGAAGCCGAAATCCTGTCGTGAAAATTTTCAACTTTTTTGAAGCCGTAATCTTTTCATGAAAATTTTCAACTTTTTTGAAGCTGAAATACTGCATGAAAATGTTCAACTTTTTTGAAGCCGAAATCCTGTCGTGAAAATTTTCACCTTTTTTGAATCTGAAATACTGTCATGAAAATTTTCGACTTTTTTGAAGCCGAAATACTTCATGAAAATGTTCAACTTTTTTGAAGCCGAAATCTTTTCATGAAAATGTTCAACTTTTTTGAATCTGAAATACTTCTTGAAAATGGTCGACTTTTTTAAAGCCGAAATCCTGTCGTGAAAATTTTCAACTTTTTTGAAGCCGTAATCTTTTCATGAAAATTTTCAACTTTTTTGAAGCTGAAATACTGCATGAAAATGTTCAACTTTTTTGAAGCCGAAATCCTGTCGTGAAAATTTTCACCTTTTTTGAATCTGAAATACTGTCATGAAAATTTTCGACTTTTTTGAAGCCGAAATACTTCATGAAAATTTTCAACTTTTTTGAAGCCGAAATCTTTTCATGAAAATGTTCAACTTTTTTGAAGCTGAAATACTGCATGAAAATGTTCGACTTTTTTAAAGCCGAAATCCTGTCGTGAAAATTTTCAACTTTTTTGAAGCCGTAATCTTTTCATGAAAATTTTCAACTTTTTTGAATCCGACATACTTCATGAAAATTTTCAACTTTTTTGAATCCGAAATCTTTTCATGAAAATGTTCAACTTTTTTGAATCTGAAATACTTCATGAAAATTTTCAACTTTTTTGAATCCGACATACTTCATGAAAATTTTCAACTTTTTTGAAGCCGAAATCTTTTCATGAAAATGTTCAACTTTTTTGAATCTGAAATACTTCATGAAAATGGTCGACTTTTTTAAAGCCGAAATCCTGTCGTGAAAACTTTCAACTTTTTTGAAGCCGAAATCTTTTCATGAAAATTTTCAACTTTTTTGAAGCTGAAATACTGCATGAAAATGTTCAACTTTTTTGAAGCCGAAATCCTGTCGTCAAAATTTTCACCTTTTTTGAATCTGAAATACTGTCATGAAAATTTTCGACTTTTTTGAACCCGAAATCTTTTCCTGAAAATGTTCAACTTTTTTGAAGCTGAAATACTTCATGAAAATGTTCGACTTTTTTAAAGCCGAAATCTTTTCATGAAAATGTTCAACTTTTTTGAAGCTGAAATACTGCATGAAAATGTTCGACTTTTTTAAAGCCGAAATCCTGTCGTGAAAATTTTCACCTTTTTTGAATCCGAAATACTTCATGAAAATTTTCAAAATTTTTCTAGCCGAAATATTTCATGAAAATTTTCAACTTTTTTGAAGCCCAAATACTTCATGAACATTTTCAACTTTTTTGAAGCCGAATTTCTTCATGGAAATTTTCAACTTTTTTCAAGCCCAAATACTTCATGAAATTTTTCAACTTTTTTGAAGCCGACATCTTTTCACGAAAATGTTCAACTGTTTTGAAGCTGAAATTCTTTCATTAAAATTTTCGACTTTTTTGAAGCCGAAATACTTCATGAAAATTTTCAACTTTTTTGAAGCCGAAATCTTTTCATGAAAATATTCAACTTTTTTGAAGCTGAAATACTGCATGAAAATGTTCAACTTTTTTGAAGCCGAAATCCTGTCGTGAAAATTTTCACCTTTTTTGAATCTGAAATACTGTCATGAAAATGTTCAACATTTTTGAAGCCGAAATACTTCATGAAAATTTTCAACTTTTTTGGAACTGAAATCTTTTCCTGAAAATGTTCAACTTTTTTGAAGCTTTAATACTTAATGAAAATGTTCAACTTTTTTAAAGCCGAAATCTTTTCATGAAAATGTTCAACTTTTTTGAAGCTGAAATACTGCATGAAAATGTTCGACTTTTTTAAAGCCGAAATCCTGTCGTGAAAATTTTCAACTTTTATGAAGCCGAAATCTTTTCATGAAAATGTTCAACTTTTTTGAATCTGAAATACTTCATGAAAATGGTCGACTTTTTTAAAGCCGAAATCCTGTCGTGAAAATTTTCAACTTTTTTGAAGCCGAAATCTTTTCATGAAAATTTTCAACTTTTTTGAAGCTGAAATACTGCATGAAAATGTTCAACTTTTTTGAAGCCGAAATCCTGTCGTGAAAATTTTCACCTTTTTTGAATCCGAAATACTTCATGAAAATTTTCAACTTTTTTTTTTAGCCGAAATACTTCATGAAAATTTTCAACTTTTTTGAAGCCCAAATACTTCATGAACATTTTCAACTTTTTTGAAGCCGAATTTCTTCATGGAAATTTTCAACTTTTTTGAAGCTGACATCTTTTCACGAAAATGTTCAACTGTTTTGAAGCTGAAATTCTTTCATGAAAATTTTCGACTTTTTTGAAGCCGAAATACTTCATGAAAATTTTCTACTTTTTTGAAGCCGAAATCTTTTCATGAAAATTTTCAACTTTTTTGAAGCTGAAATACTGCATGAAAATGTTCAACTTTTTTGAAGCCGAAATCCTGTCGTGAAAATTTTCACCTTTTTTGAATCTGAAATACTGTCATGAAAATGTTCAACATTTTTGAAGCCGAAATACTTCATGAAAATTTTCAACTTTTTTGGAACTGAAATCTTTTCCTGAAAATGTTCAACTTTTTTGAAGCTTTAATACTTCATGAAAATGTTCGACTTTTTTAAAGCCGAAATCTTTTCATGAAAAAGTTCAACTTTTTTGAAGCTGAAATACTGCATGAAAATGGTCGACTTTTTTAAAGCCGAAATCCTGTCGTGAAAATTTTCAACTTTTTTGAAGCCGAAATCTTTTCATGAAAATTTTCAACTTTTTTGAAGCTGAAATACTGCATGAAAATGTTCAACTTTTTTGAAGCCGAAATCCTGTCGTGAAAATTTTCACCTTTTTTGAATCTGAAATACTGTCATGAAAATTTTCGACTTTTTTGAAGCCGAAATACTTCATGAAAATTTTCAACTTTTTTGAAGCCGAAATCTTTTCATGAAAATGTTCAACTTTTTTGAATCTGAAATACTTCATGAAAATGGTCGACTTTTTTAAAGCCGAAATCCTGTCGTGAAAATTTTCAACTTTTTTGAAGCCGTAATCTTTTCATGAAAATTTTCAACTTTTTTGAAGCTGAAATAATGCATGAAAATGTTCGACTTTTTTAAAGCCGAAATCCTGTCGTGAAAATTTTCAACTTTTTTGAATCCGAAATACTTCATGAAAATTTTCAACTTTTTTGAATCCGACATACTTCATGAAAATTTTCAACTTTTTTGAAGCCGAAATCTTTTCATGAAAATGTTCAACTTTTTTGAATCTGAAATACTTCATGAAAATGGTCGACTTTTTTGAACCCGAAATCTTTTCCTGAAAATGTTCAACTTTTTTGAAGCTGAAATACTTCATGAAAATGTTCGACTTTTTTAAAGCCGAAATCTTTTCATGAAAATGTTCAACTTTTTTGAAGCTGAAATACTGCATGAAAATGTTCGACTTTTTTAAAGCCGAAATCCTGTCGTGAAAATTTTCACCTTTTTTGAATCCGAAATACTTCATGAAAATTTTCAAAATTTTTCTAGCCGAAATATTTCATGAAAATTTTCAACTTTTTTGAAGCCCAAATACTTCATGAACATTTTCAACTTTTTTGAAGCCGAATTTCTTCATGGAAATTTTCAACTTTTTTCAAGCCCAAATACTTCATGAAATTTTTCAACTTTTTTGAAGCCGACATCTTTTCACGAAAATGTTCAACTGTTTTGAAGCTGAAATTCTTTCATTAAAATTTTCGACTTTTTTGAAGCCGAAATACTTCATGAAAATTTTCAACTTTTTTGAAGCCGAAATCTTTTCATGAAAATATTCAACTTTTTTGAAGCTGAAATACTGCATGAAAATGTTCAACTTTTTTGAAGCCGAAATCCTGTCGTGAAAATTTTCACCTTTTTTGAATCTGAAATACTGTCATGAAAATGTTCAACATTTTTGAAGCCGAAATACTTCATGAAAATTTTCAACTTTTTTGGAACTGAAATCTTTTCCTGAAAATGTTCAACTTTTTTGAAGCTTTAATACTTAATGAAAATGTTCAACTTTTTTAAAGCCGAAATCTTTTCATGAAAATGTTCAACTTTTTTGAAGCTGAAATACTGCATGAAAATGTTCGACTTTTTTAAAGCCGAAATCCTGTCGTGAAAATTTTCAACTTTTATGAAGCCGAAATCTTTTCATGAAAATGTTCAACTTTTTTGAATCTGAAATACTTCATGAAAATGGTCGACTTTTTTAAAGCCGAAATCCTGTCGTGAAAATTTTCAACTTTTTTGAAGCCGAAATCTTTTCATGAAAATTTTCAACTTTTTTGAAGCTGAAATACTGCATGAAAATGTTCAACTTTTTTGAAGCCGAAATCCTGTCGTGAAAATTTTCACCTTTTTTGAATCCGAAATACTTCATGAAAATTTTCAACTTTTTTTTTTAGCCGAAATACTTCATGAAAATTTTCAACTTTTTTGAAGCCCAAATACTTCATGAACATTTTCAACTTTTTTGAAGCCGAATTTCTTCATGGAAATTTTAAACTTTTTTGAAGCTGACATCTTTTCACGAAAATGTTCAACTGTTTTGAAGCTGAAATTCTTTCATGAAAATTTTCGACTTTTTTGAAGCCGAAATACTTCATGAAAATTTTCTACTTTTTTGAAGCCGAAATCTTTTCATGAAAATTTTCAACTTTTTTGAAGCTGAAATACTGCATGAAAATGTTCAACTTTTTTGAAGCCGAAATCCTGTCGTGAAAATTTTCACCTTTTTTGAATCTGAAATACTGTCATGAAAATGTTCAACATTTTTGAAGCCGAAATACTTCATGAAAATTTTCAACTTTTTTGGAACTGAAATCTTTTCCTGAAAATGTTCAACTTTTTTGAAGCTTTAATACTTCATGAAAATGTTCGACTTTTTTAAAGCCGAAATCTTTTCATGAAAAAGTTCAACTTTTTTGAAGCTGAAATACTGCATGAAAATGTTCGACTTTTTTAAAGCCGAAATCCTGTCGTGAAAATTTTCACCTTTTTTGAATCTGAAATACTGTCATGAAAATTTTCGACTTTTTTGAAGCCGAAATACTTCATGAAAATTTTCAACTTTTTTGAAGCCGAAATCTTTTCATGAAAATGTTCAACTTTTTTGAAGCTGAAATACTTCATGAAAATGTTCGACTTTTTTTAAAGCCGAAATCTTTTCATGAAAATGTTCAACTTTTTTGAAGCTGAAATACTGCATGAAAATGTTCGACTTTTTTAAAGCCGAAATCCTGTCGTGAAAATTTTCAACTTTTTTGAATCCGAAATCTTTTCATGAAAATGTTCAACTTTTTTGAATCTGAAATACTTCATGAAAATGGTCGACTTTTTTAAAACCGAAATCCTGTCGTGAAAATTTTCAACTTTTTTGAAGCCGAAATCTTTTCATGAAAATTTTCAACTTTTTTGAAGCTGAAATACTGCATGAAAATGTTCAACTTTCTTGAAGCCGAAATCCTGTCGTGAAAATTTTCACCTTTTTTGAATCTGAAATACTGTCATGAAAATTTTCGACTTTTTTGAAGCCGAAATACTTCATGAAAATTTTCAACTTTTTTGAAGCCAAAATCTTTTCATGAAAATGTTCAACTTTTTTGAATCTGAAATACTTCATGAAAATGGTCGACTTTTTTAAAGCCGAAATCCTGTCGTGAAAATTTTCAACTTTTTTGAAGCCGTAATCTTTTCATGAAAATTTTCAACTTTTTTGAAGCTGAAATAATGCATGAAAATGTTCGACTTTTTTAAAGCCGAAATCCTGTCGTGAAAATTTTCAACTTTTTTGAATCCGAAATACTTCATGAAAATTTTCAACTTTTTTGAATCCGACATACTTCATGAAAATTTTCAACTTTTTTGAAGCCGAAATCTTTTCATGAAAATGTTCAACTTTTTTGAATCTGAAATACTTCATGAAAATGGTCGACTTTTTTAAAGCCGAAATCCTGTCGTGAAAACTTTCAACTTTTTTGAAGCCGAAATCTTTTCATGAAAATTTTCAACTTTTTTGAAGCTGAAATACTGCATGAAAATGTTCAACTTTTTTGAAGCCGAAATCCTGTCGTCAAAATTTTCACCTTTTTTGAATCTGAAATACTGTCATGAAAATTTTCGACTTTTTTGAACCCGAAATCTTTTCCTGAAAATGTTCAACTTTTTTGAAGCTGAAATACTTCATGAAAATGTTCGACTTTTTTAAAGCCGAAATCTTTTCATGAAAATGTTCAACTTTTTTGAAGCTGAAATACTGCATGAAAATGTTCGACTTTTTTAAAGCCGAAATCCTGTCGTGAAAATTTTCAACTTTTTTGAAGCCGAAATCTTTTCATGAAAATTTTCAACTTTTTTGAAGCTGAAATACTGCATGAAAATGTTCAATTTCTTTGAAGCCGAAATCCTGTCGTGAAAATTTTCACCTTTTTTGAATCCGAAATACTTCATGAAAATTTTCAACTTTTTTCTAGCCGAAATATTTCATGAAAATTTTCAACTTTTTTGAAGCCCAAATACTTCATGAACATTTTCAACTTTTTTGAAGCCGAATTTCTTCATGGAAATTTTCAACTTTTTTCAAGCCCAAATACTTCATGAAATTTTTCAACTTTTTTGAAGCCGACATCTTTTCACGAAAATGTTCAACTGTTTTGAAGCTGAAATTCTTTCATTAAAATTTTCGACTTTTTTGAAGCCGAAATACTTCATGAAAATTTTCAACTTTTTTGAAGCCGAAATCTTTTCATGAAAATATTCAACTTTTTTGAAGCTGAAATACTGCATGAAAATGTTCAACTTTTTTGAAGCCGAAATCCTGTCGTGAAAATTTTCACCTTTTTTGAATCTGAAATACTGTCATGAAAATGTTCAACATTTTTGAAGCCGAAATACTTCATGAAAATTTTCAACTTTTTTGGAACTGAAATCTTTTCCTGAAAATGTTCAACTTTTTTGAAGCTTTAATACTTAATGAAAATGTTCAACTTTTTTAAAGCCGAAATCTTTTCATGAAAATGTTCAACTTTTTTGAAGCTGAAATACTGCATGAAAATGTTCGACTTTTTTAAAGCCGAAATCCTGTCGTGAAAATTTTCAACTTTTATGAAGCCGAAATCTTTTCATGAAAATGTTCAACTTTTTTGAATCTGAAATACTTCATGAAAATGGTCGACTTTTTTAAAGCCGAAATCCTGTCGTGAAAATTTTCAACTTTTTTGAAGCCGAAATCTTTTCATGAAAATTTTCAACTTTTTTGAAGCTGAAATACTGCATGAAAATGTTCAACTTTTTTGAAGCCGAAATCCTGTCGTGAAAATTTTCACCTTTTTTGAATCCGAAATACTTCATGAAAATTTTCAACTTTTTTTTTTAGCCGAAATACTTCATGAAAATTTTCAACTTTTTTGAAGCCCAAATACTTCATGAACATTTTCAACTTTTTTGAAGCCGAATTTCTTCATGGAAATTTTCAACTTTTTTGAAGCTGACATCTTTTCACGAAAATGTTCAACTGTTTTGAAGCTGAAATTCTTTCATGAAAATTTTCGACTTTTTTGAAGCCGAAATACTTCATGAAAATTTTCTACTTTTTTGAAGCCGAAATCTTTTCATGAAAATTTTCAACTTTTTTGAAGCTGAAATACTGCATGAAAATGTTCAACTTTTTTGAAGCCGAAATCCTGTCGTGAAAATTTTCACCTTTTTTGAATCTGAAATACTGTCATGAAAATTTTCGACTTTTTTGAAGCCGAAATACTTCATGAAAATTTTCAACTTTTTTGAAGCCGAAATCTTTTCATGAAAATGTTCAACTTTTTTGAATCTGAAATACTTCATGAAAATGGTCGACTTTTTTAAAGCCGAAATCCTGTCGTGAAAATTTTCAACTTTTTTGAAGCCGTAATCTTTTCATGAAAATTTTCAACTTTTTTGAAGCTGAAATAATGCATGAAAATGTTCGACTTTTTTAAAGCCGAAATCCTGTCGTGAAAATTTTCAACTTTTTTGAATCCGAAATACTTCATGAAAATTTTCAACTTTTTTGAATCCGACATACTTCATGAAAATTTTCAACTTTTTTGAAGCCGAAATCTTTTCATGAAAATGTTCAACTTTTTTGAATCTGAAATACTTCATGAAAATGGTCGACTTTTTTAAAGCCGAAATCCTGTCGTGAAAACTTTCAACTTTTTTGAAGCCGAAATCTTTTCATGAAAATTTTCAACTTTTTTGAAGCTGAAATACTGCATGAAAATGTTCAACTTTTTTGAAGCCGAAATCCTGTCGTCAAAATTTTCACCTTTTTTGAATCTGAAATACTGTCATGAAAATTTTCGACTTTTTTGAACCCGAAATCTTTTCCTGAAAATGTTCAACTTTTTTGAAGCTGAAATACTTCATGAAAATGTTCGACTTTTTTAAAGCCGAAATCTTTTCATGAAAATGTTCAACTTTTTTGAAGCTGAAATACTGCATGAAAATGTTCGACTTTTTTAAAGCCCAAATCCTGTCGTGAAAATTTTCAACTTTTTTGAAGCCGAAATCTTTTCATGAAAATTTTCAACTTTTTTGAAGCTGAAATACTGCATGAAAATGTTCAACTTCTTTGAAGCCGAAATCCTGTCGTGAAAATTTTCACCTTTTTTGAATCCGAAATACTTCATGAAAATTTTCAACTTTTTTCTAGCCGAAATATTTCATGAAAATTTTCAACTTTTTTGAAGCCCAAATACTTCATGAACATTTTCAACTTTTTTGAAGCCGAATTTCTTCATGGAAATTTTCAACTTTTTTCAAGCCCAAATACTTCATGAAATTTTTCAACTTTTTTGAAGCCGACATCTTTTCACGAAAATGTTCAACTGTTTTGAAGCTGAAATTCTTTCATTAAAATTTTCGACTTTTTTGAAGCCGAAATACTTCATGAAAATTTTCAACTTTTTTGAAGCCGAAATCTTTTCATGAAAATATTCAACTTTTTTGAAGCTGAAATACTGCATGAAAATGTTCAACTTTTTTGAAGCCGAAATCCTGTCGTGAAAATTTTCACCTTTTTTGAATCTGAAATACTGTCATGAAAATGTTCAACATTTTTGAAGCCGAAATACTTCATGAAAATTTTCAACTTTTTTGGAACTGAAATCTTTTCCTGAAAATGTTCAACTTTTTTGAAGCTTTAATACTTAATGAAAATGTTCAACTTTTTTAAAGCCGAAATCTTTTCATGAAAATGTTCAACTTTTTTGAAGCTGAAATACTGCATGAAAATGTTCGACTTTTTTAAAGCCGAAATCCTGTCGTGAAAATTTTCAACTTTTATGAAGCCGAAATCTTTTCATGAAAATGTTCAACTTTTTTGAATCTGAAATACTTCATGAAAATGGTCGACTTTTTTAAAGCCGAAATCCTGTCGTGAAAATTTTCAACTTTTTTGAAGCCGAAATCTTTTCATGAAAATTTTCAACTTTTTTGAAGCTGAAATACTGCATGAAAATGTTCAACTTTTTTGAAGCCGAAATCCTGTCGTGAAAATTTTCACCTTTTTTGAATCCGAAATACTTCATGAAAATTTTCAACTTTTTTTTTTAGCCGAAATACTTCATGAAAATTTTCAACTTTTTTGAAGCCCAAATACTTCATGAACATTTTCAACTTTTTTGAAGCCGAATTTCTTCATGGAAATTTTCAACTTTTTTGAAGCTGACATCTTTTCACGAAAATGTTCAACTGTTTTGAAGCTGAAATTCTTTCATGAAAATTTTCGACTTTTTTGAAGCCGAAATACTTCATGAAAATTTTCTACTTTTTTGAAGCCGAAATCTTTTCATGAAAATTTTCAACTTTTTTGAAGCTGAAATACTGCATGAAAATGTTCAACTTTTTTGAAGCCGAAATCCTGTCGTGAAAATTTTCACCTTTTTTGAATCTGAAATACTGTCATGAAAATGTTCAACATTTTTGAAGCCGAAATACTTCATGAAAATTTTCAACTTTTTTGGAACTGAAATCTTTTCCTGAAAATGTTCAACTTTTTTGAAGCTTTAATACTTCATGAAAATGTTCGACTTTTTTAAAGCCGAAATCTTTTCATGAAAAAGTTCAACTTTTTTGAAGCTGAAATACTGCATGAAAATGTTCGACTTTTTTAAAGCCGAAATCCTGTCGTGAAAATTTTCACCTTTTTTGAATCTGAAATACTGTCATGAAAATTTTCGACTTTTTTGAAGCCGAAATACTTCATGAAAATTTTCAACTTTTTTGAAGCCGAAATCTTTTCATGAAAATGTTCAACTTTTTTGAAGCTGAAATACTTCATGAAAATGTTCGACTTTTTTAAAGCCGAAATCTTTTCATGAAAATGTTCAACTTTTTTGAAGCTGAAATACTGCATGAAAATGTTCGACTTTTTTAAAGCCGAAATCCTGTCGTGAAAATTTTCAACTTTTTTGAATCCGAAATACTTCATGAAAATTTTCAACTTTTTTGAATCCGACATACTTCATGAAAATTTTCAACTTTTTTGAAGCCGAAATCTTTTCATGAAAATGTTCAACTTTTTTGAATCTGAAATACTTAATTGAAAATGGTCGACTTTTTTAAAGCCGAAATCCTGTCGTGAAAATTTTCAACTTTTTTGAAGCCGAAATCTTATCATGAAAATTTTCAACTTTTTTGAAGCTGAAATACTGCATGAAAATGTTCAACTTCTTTGAAGCCGAAATCCTGTCGTGAAAATTTTCACCTTTTTTGAATCCGAAATACTTCATGAAAATTTTCAACTTTTTTCTAGCCGAAATACTTCATGAAAATTTTCAACTTTTTTGAAGCCCAAATACTTCATGAACATTTTCAACTTTTTTGAAGCCGAATTTCTTCATGGAAATTTTCAACTTTTTTCAAGCCCAAATACTTCATGAAATTTTTCAACTTTTTTGAAGCCGACATCTTTTCACGAAAATGTTCAACTGTTTTGAAATTGAAATTCTTTCATGAAAATTTTCGACTTTTTTGAAGCCGAAATACTTCATGAAAATTTTCTACTTTTTTGAAGCCGAAATCTTTTCATGAAAATTTTCTACTTTTTTGAAGCTGAAATACTGCATGAAAATGTTCAACTTTTTTGAAGCCGAAATCCTGTCGTGAAAATTTTCACCTTTTTTGAATCTGAAATACTGTCATGAAAATGTTCAACATTTTTGAAGCCGAAATACTTCATGAAAATTTTCAACTTTTTTGGAACTGAAATCTTTTCCTGAAAATGTTCAACTTTTTTGAAGCTGAAATACTGCATGAAAATGTTCGACTTTTTTAAAGCCGAAATCCTGTCGTGAAAATTTTCAACTTTTATGAAGCCGAAATCTTTTCATGAAAATGTTCAACTTTTTTGAATCTGAAATACTTCATGAAAATGGTCGACTTTTTTAAAGCCGAAATCCTGTCGTGAAAATTTTCAACTATTTTGAAGCCGAAATCTTTTCATGAAAATTTTCAACTTTTTTGAAGCTGAAATACTGCATGAAAATGTTCAACTTTTTTGAAGCCGAAATCCTGTCGTGAAAATTTTCACCTTTTTTGAATCTGAAATACTGTCATGAAAATTTTCGACTTTTTTGAATCTGAAATACTGTCATGAAAATTTTCGACTTTTTTGAAGCCGAAATCTTTTCCTGAAAATGTTCAACTTTTTTGAAGCTGAAATACTTCATGAAAATGTTCGACTTTTTTAAAGCCGAAATCTTTTCATGAAAATGTTCAACTTTTTTGATGCTGAAATACTGCATGAAAATGTTCGACTTTTTTAAAGCCGAAATCCTGTCGTGAAAATTTTCAACTTTTTTGAATCCGACATACTTCATGAAAATTTTCAACTTTTTTGAAGCCGAAATCTTTTCATGAAAATGTTCAACTTTTTTGAATCTGAAATACTTCATGAAAATGGTCGACTTTTTTAAAGCCGAAATCCTGTCGTGAAAATTTTCAACTTTTTTGAAGCCGAAATCTTTTCATGAAAATTTTCAACTTTTTTGAAGCTGAAATACTGCATGAAAATGTTCAACTTTTTTGAAGCCGAAATCCTGTCGTCAAAATTTTCACCTTTTTTGAATCTGAAATACTGTCATGAAAATTTTCGACTTTTTTGAAGCCGAAATCTTTTCCTGAAAATGTTCAATTTTTTTGAAGCTGAAATACTTCATGAAAATGTTCGACTTTTTTAAAGCCGAAATCTTTTCATGAAAATGTTCAACTTTTTTGAAGCTGAAATACTGCATGAAAATGTTCGACTTTTTTAAAGCCGAAATCCTGTCGTGAAAATTTTCAACTTTTTTGAATCCGAAATACTTCATGAAAATTTTCAACTTTTTTGAATCCGACATACTTCATGAAAATTTTCAACTTTTTTGAAGCCGAAATCTTTTCATGAAAATTTTCAACTTTTTTCTAGCCGAAATACTTCATGAAAATTTTCAACTTTTTTGAAGCCCAAATACTTCATGAACATTTTCAACTTTTTTGAAGCCGAATTTCTTCATGGAAATTTTCAACTTTTTTCAAGCCCAAATTCTTTCATGAAAATTTTCGACTTTTTTGAAGCCGAAATACTTCTTGAAAATTTTCAACTTTTTTGAAGCCGAAATCTTTTCATGAAAATTTTCAACTTTTTTGAAGCTGAAATACTGCATGAAAATGTTCAACTTTTTTGAAGCCGAAATCCTGTCGTGAAAATTTTCACCTTTTTTGAATCTGAAATACTGTCATGAAAATGTTCAACATTTTTGAAGCCGAAATACTTCATGAAAATTTTCAACTTTTTTGGAACTGAAATCTTTTCCTGAAAATGTTCAACTTTTTTGAAGCTTTAATACTTCATGAAAATGTTCAACTTTTTTAAAGCCGAAATCTTTTCATGAAAATGTTCAACTTTTTTGAAGCTGAAATACTGCATGAAAATGTTCGACTTTTTTAAAGCCGAAATCCTGTCGTGAAAATTTTCAACTTTTATGAGGCCGAAATATTTTCATGAAAATGTTCAACTTTTTTGAATCTGAAATACTTCATGAAAATGGTCGACTTTTTTAAAGCCGAAATCCTGTCGTGAAAATTTTCAACTTTTTTGAAGCCGTAATCTTTTCATGAAAATTTTCAACTTTTTTGAAGCTGAAATACTGCATGAAAATGTTCAACTTTTTTGAAGCCGAAATCCTGTTGTGAAAATTTTCACCTTTTTTGAATCTGAAATACTGTCATGAAAATTTTCGACTTTTTTGAAGCCGAAATACTTCATGAAAATTTTCAACTTTTTTGAAGCCGAAATCTTTTCATGAAAATGTTCAACTTTTTTGAAGCTGAAATACTGCATGAAAATGTTCGACTTTTTTAAAGCCGAAATCCTGTCGTGAAAATTTTCAACTTTTATGAAGCCGAAATCTTTTCATGAAAATGTTCAACTTTTTTGAATCTGAAATACTTCATGAAAATGGTCGACTTTTTTAAAGCCGAAATCCTGTCGTGAAAATTTTCAACTTTTTTGAAGCCGAAATCTTTTCATGAAAATTTTCAACTTTTTTGAAGCTGAAATACTGCATGAAAATGTTCAACTTTTTTGAAGCCGAAATCCTTTCGTGAAAATTTTCACCTTTTTTGAATCTGAAATACTGTCATGAAAATTTTCGACTTTTTTGAAGCCGAAATCTTTTCCTGAAAATGTTCAACTTTTTTGAAGCTGAAATACTTCATGAAAATGTTCGACTTTTTTAAAGCCGAAATCTTTTCATGAAAATGTTCAACTTTTATGAAGCTGAAATACTGCATGAAAATGTTCGACTTTTTTAAAGCCGAAATCCTGTCGTGAAAATTTTCAACTTTTTTGAATCCGAAATACTTCATGAAAATTTTCAACTTTTTTGAATCCGACATACTTCATGAAAATTTTCAACTTTTTTGAAGCCGAAATCTATTCATGAAAATGTTCAACTTTTTTGAATCTGAAATACTTCATGAAAATGGTCGACTTTTTTAAAGCCGAAATCCTGTCGTGAAAATTTTCAACTTTTTTGAAGCCGAAATCTTTTCATGAAAATTTTCAACTTTTTTGAAGCTGAAATACTGCATGAAAATGTTCAACTTCTTTGAAGCCGAAATCCTGTCGTGAAAATTTTCACCTTTTTTGAATCCGAAATACTTCATGAAAATTTTCAACTTTTTTGAAGCCGAAATCCTGTCGTTAAAATTTTCACCTTTTTTGAATCCGAAAACTTCATGAAAATGTTCGACTTTTTTAAAGCCGAAATCCTGTCGTGAAAATTTTCAACTTTTTTGAATCCGAAATACTTCATGAAAATATTCAAGTTTTTTGAAGCCCAAATACTTCATGAAAATTTTCAACTTTTTTGAAGCTGAAATACTTCATGAAAATGTTCGACTTTTTTAAAGCCGAAATCTTTTCATGAAAATGTTCAACTTTTTTGATGCTGAAATACTGCATGAAAATGTTCGACTTTTTTAAAGCCGAAATCCTGTCGTGAAAATTTTCAACTTTTTTGAATCCGACATACTTCATGAAAATTTTCAACTTTTTTGAAGCCGAAATCTTTTCATGAAAATGTTCAACTTTTTTGAATCTGAAATACTTCATGAAAATGGTCGACTTTTTTAAAGCCGAAATCCTGTCGTGAAAATTTTCAACTTTTTTGAAGCCGAAATCTTTTCATGAAAATTTTCAACTTTTTTGAAGCTGAAATACTGCATGAAAATGTTCAACTTTTTTGAAGCCGAAATCCTGTCGTCAAAATTTTCACCTTTTTTGAATCTGAAATACTGTCATGAAAATTTTCGACTTTTTTGAAGCCGAAATCTTTTCCTGAAAATGTTCAATTTTTTTGAAGCTGAAATACTTCATGAAAATGTTCGACTTTTTTAAAGCCGAAATCTTTTCATGAAAATGTTCAACTTTTTTGAAGCTGAAATACTGCATGAAAATGTTCGACTTTTTTAAAGCCGAAATCCTGTCGTGAAAATTTTCAACTTTTTTGAATCCGAAATACTTCATGAAAATTTTCAACTTTTTTGAATCCGACATACTTCATGAAAATTTTCAACTTTTTTGAAGCCGAAATCTTTTCATGAAAATTTTCAACTTTTTTCTAGCCGAAATACTTCATGAAAATTTTCAACTTTTTTGAAGCCCAAATACTTCATGAACATTTTCAACTTTTTTGAAGCCGAATTTCTTCATGGAAATTTTCAACTTTTTTCAAGCCCAAATTCTTTCATGAAAATTTTCGACTTTTTTGAAGCCGAAATACTTCTTGAAAATTTTCAACTTTTTTGAAGCCGAAATCTTTTCATGAAAATTTTCAACTTTTTTGAAGCTGAAATACTGCATGAAAATGTTCAACTTTTTTGAAGCCGAAATCCTGTCGTGAAAATTTTCACCTTTTTTGAATCTGAAATACTGTCATGAAAATGTTCAACATTTTTGAAGCCGAAATACTTCATGAAAATTTTCAACTTTTTTGGAACTGAAATCTTTTCCTGAAAATGTTCAACTTTTTTGAAGCTTTAATACTTCATGAAAATGTTCAACTTTTTTAAAGCCGAAATCTTTTCATGAAAATGTTCAACTTTTTTGAAGCTGAAATACTGCATGAAAATGTTCGACTTTTTTAAAGCCGAAATCCTGTCGTGAAAATTTTCAACTTTTATGAAGCCGAAATATTTTCATGAAAATGTTCAACTTTTTTGAATCTGAAATACTTCATGAAAATGGTCGACTTTTTTAAAGCCGAAATCCTGTCGTGAAAATTTTCAACTTTTTTGAAGCCGAAATCTTTTCATGAAAATTTTCAACTTTTTTGAAGCTGAAATACTGCATGAAAATGTTCAACTTCTTTGAAGCCGAAATCCTGTCGTGAAAATTTTCACCTTTTTTGAATCCGAAATACTTCATGAAAATTTTCAACTTTTTTGAAGCCGAAATCCTGTCGTTAAAATTTTCACCTTTTTTGAATCCGAAAACTTCATGAAAATGTTCGACTTTTTTAAAGCCGAAATCCTGTCGTGAAAATTTTCAACTTTTTTGAATCCGAAATACTTCATGAAAATATTCAAGTTTTTTGAAGCCCAAATACTTCATGAAAATTTTCAACTTTTTTGAAGCTGAAATACTTCATGAAAATGTTCGACTTTTTTAAAGCCGAAATCTTTTCATGAAAATGTTCAACTTTTTTGATGCTGAAATACTGCATGAAAATGTTCGACTTTTTTAAAGCCGAAATCCTGTCGTGAAAATTTTCAACTTTTTTGAATCCGACATACTTCATGAAAATTTTCAACTTTTTTGAAGCCGAAATCTTTTCATGAAAATGTTCAACTTTTTTGAATCTGAAATACTTCATGAAAATGGTCGACTTTTTTAAAGCCGAAATCCTGTCGTGAAAATTTTCAACTTTTTTGAAGCCGAAATCTTTTCATGAAAATTTTCAACTTTTTTGAAGCTGAAATACTGCATGAAAATGTTCAACTTTTTTGAAGCCGAAATCCTGTCGTCAAAATTTTCACCTTTTTTGAATCTGAAATACTGTCATGAAAATTTTCGACTTTTTTGAAGCCGAAATCTTTTCCTGAAAATGTTCAATTTTTTTGAAGCTGAAATACTTCATGAAAATGTTCGACTTTTTTAAAGCCGAAATCTTTTCATGAAAATGTTCAACTTTTTTGAAGCTGAAATACTGCATGAAAATGTTCGACTTTTTTAAAGCCGAAATCCTGTCGTGAAAATTTTCAACTTTTTTGAATCCGAAATACTTCATGAAAATTTTCAACTTTTTTGAATCCGACATACTTCATGAAAATTTTCAACTTTTTTGAAGCCGAAATCTTTTCATGAAAATTTTCAACTTTTTTCTAGCCGAAATACTTCATGAAAATTTTCAACTTTTTTGAAGCCCAAATACTTCATGAACATTTTCAACTTTTTTGAAGCCGAATTTCTTCATGGAAATTTTCAACTTTTTTCAAGCCCAAATTCTTTCATGAAAATTTTCGACTTTTTTGAAGCCGAAATACTTCTTGAAAATTTTCAACTTTTTTGAAGCCGAAATCTTTTCATGAAAATTTTCAACTTTTTTGAAGCTGAAATACTGCATGAAAATGTTCAACTTTTTTGAAGCCGAAATCCTGTCGTGAAAATTTTCACCTTTTTTGAATCTGAAATACTGTCATGAAAATGTTCAACATTTTTGAAGCCGAAATACTTCATGAAAATTTTCAACTTTTTTGGAACTGAAATCTTTTCCTGAAAATGTTCAACTTTTTTGAAGCTTTAATACTTCATGAAAATGTTCAACTTTTTTAAAGCCGAAATCTTTTCATGAAAATGTTCAACTTTTTTGAAGCTGAAATACTGCATGAAAATGTTCGACTTTTTTAAAGCCGAAATCCTGTCGTGAAAATTTTCAACTTTTATGAAGCCGAAATATTTTCATGAAAATGTTCAACTTTTTTGAATCTGAAATACTTCATGAAAATGGTCGACTTTTTTAAAGCCGAAATCCTGTCGTGAAAATTTTCAACTTTTTTGAAGCCGTAATCTTTTCATGAAAATTTTCAACTTTTTTGAAGCTGAAATACTGCATGAAAATGTTCAACTTTTTTGAAGCCGAAATCCTGTTGTGAAAATTTTCACCTTTTTTGAATCTGAAATACTGTCATGAAAATTTTCGACTTTTTTGAAGCCGAAATACTTCATGAAAATTTTCAACTTTTTTGAAGCCGAAATCTTTTCATGAAAATGTTCAACTTTTTTGAAGCTGAAATACTGCATGAAAATGTTCGACTTTTTTAAAGCCGAAATCCTGTCGTGAAAATTTTCAACTTTTATGAAGCCGAAATCTTTTCATGAAAATGTTCAACTTTTTTGAATCTGAAATACTTCATGAAAATGGTCGACTTTTTTAAAGCCGAAATCCTGTCGTGAAAATTTTCAACTTTTTTGAAGCCGAAATCTTTTCATGAAAATTTTCAACTTTTTTGAAGCTGAAATACTGCATGAAAATGTTCAACTTTTTTGAAGCCGAAATCCTTTCGTGAAAATTTTCACCTTTTTTGAATCTGAAATACTGTCATGAAAATTTTCGACTTTTTTGAAGCCGAAATCTTTTCCTGAAAATGTTCAACTTTTTTGAAGCTGAAATACTTCATGAAAATGTTCGACTTTTTTAAAGCCGAAATCTTTTCATGAAAATGTTCAACTTTTATGAAGCTGAAATACTGCATGAAAATGTTCGACTTTTTTAAAGCCGAAATCCTGTCGTGAAAATTTTCAACTTTTTTGAATCCGAAATACTTCATGAAAATTTTCAACTTTTTTGAATCCGGCATACTTCATGAAAATTTTCAACTTTTTTGAAGCCGAAATCTATTCATGAAAATGTTCAACTTTTTTGAATCTGAAATACTTCATGAAAATGGTCGACTTTTTTAAAGCCGAAATCCTGTCGTGAAAATTTTCAACTTTTTTGAAGCCGAAATCTTTTCATGAAAATTTTCAACTTTTTTGAAGCTGAAATACTGCATGAAAATGTTCAACTTCTTTGAAGCCGAAATCCTGTCGTGAAAATTTTCACCTTTTTTGAATCCGAAATACTTCATGAAAATTTTCAACTTTTTTGAAGCCGAAATCCTGTCGTTAAAATTTTCACCTTTTTTGAATCCGAAAACTTCATGAAAATGTTCGACTTTTTTAAAGCCGAAATCCTGTCGTGAAAATTTTCAACTTTTTTGAATCCGAAATACTTCATGAAAATATTCAAGTTTTTTGAAGCCCAAATACTTCATGAAAATTTTCAACTTTTTTGAAGCCGAAATACTTCATGAAAATGTTCAACTTTTTTGAAGCCGAAATACTGTCATGAAAATTTTCAACTTTTTTGAAGCTGAAATACTGCATGAAAATGGTCGACTTTTTTAAAGCCGAAATCCTGTCGTGAAAATTTTCAACTTTTTTGAATCTGAAATACTTCATGAAAATTTTCAACTTTTTTGAAGCCGAAATCTTTTCATGAACATTTTCAACTTTTTTGAAGCCGAAATCTTTTCCTGAAAATGTTCAACTTTTTTGAAGCTGAAATACTTCATGAAAATGTTCGACTTTTTTAAAGCCGAAATCTTTTCATGAAAATGTTCAACTTTTTTGAAGCTGAAATACTGCATGAAAATGTTCGACTTTTTTAAAGCCGAAATCCTGTCGTGAAAATTTTCAACTTTTTTGAATCCGAAATACTTCATGAAAATTTTCAACTTTTTTGAATCCGACATACTTCATGAAAATTTTCAACTTTTTTGAAGCCGAAATCTTTTCATGAAAATGTTCAACTTTTTTGAATCTGAAATACTTCATGAAAATGGTCGACTTTTTTGAAGCCGAAATCCTGTCGTGAAAATTTTCAACTTTTTTGAAGCCGAAATCTTTTCATGAAAATTTTCAACTTTTTTGAAGCCGACATCTTTTCACGAAAATGTTCAACTGTTTTGAAGCTGAAATTCTTTCATGAAAATTTTCGACTTTTTTGAAGCCGAAATACTTCATGAAAATTTTCAACTTTTTTGAAGCCGAAATACTTCATGAAAATGGTCGACTTTTTTAAAGCCGAAATCCTGTCGTGAAAATTTTCAACTTTTTTGAATCTGAAATACTTCATGAAAGTTTTCAACTTTTTTGAAGCCGAAATCTTTTCATGAAAATTTTCAACTTTTTTGAATCCGAAATACTTCATGAAAATTTTCAACTTTTTTGAAGCCGAAATACTGTCATGAAAATTTTCAACTTTTTTGAAGCCGAAATACTGTCATGAAAATTTTCAACTTTTTTGAAGCTGAAATACTGCATGAAAATGGTCGACTTTTTTAAAGCCGAAATCCTGTCGTGAAAATTTTCAACTTTTTTGAATCTGAAATACTTCATGAAAATTTTCAACTTTTTTGAAGCCGAAATCTTTTCATGAACATTTTCAACTTTTTTGAATCCGAAATACTTCATGAAAATTTTCAACTTTTTTGAAGCCGAAATACTGTCATGAAAATGTTCAACTTTTTTGAAGCCGAAATACTGTCATGAAAATTTTCAACTTTTTTGAAGCTGAAATACTGCATGAAAATGTTCGACTTTTTTAAAGCCAAAATCCTGTCGTGAAAATTTTCAACTTTTTTGAATCCGAAATACTTCATGAAAATTTTCAACTTTTTTGAAGCCGAAATCCTGTCGTTAAAATTTTCACCTTTTTTGAATCCGAAAACTTCATGAAAATGTTCGACTTTTTTAAAGCCGAAATCCTGTCGTGAAAATTTTCAACTTTTTTGAATCCGAAATACTTCATGAAAATATTCAAGTTTTTTGAAGCCCAAATACTTCATGAAAATTTTCAACTTTTTTGAAGCCGAAATACTTCATGAAAATGGTCGACTTTTTTAAAGCCGAAATCCTGTCGTGAAAATTTTCAACTTTTTTGAATCTGAAATACTTCATGAAAGTTTTCAACTTTTTTGAAGCCGAAATCTTTTCATGAAAATTTTCAACTTTTTTGAATCCGAAATACTTCATGAAAATTTTCAACTTTTTTGAAGCCGAAATACTGTCATGAAAATTTTCAACTTTTTTGAAGCCGAAATACTGTCATGAAAATTTTCAACTTTTTTGAAGCTGAAATACTGCATGAAAATGGTCGACTTTTTTAAAGCCGAAATCCTGTCGTGAAAATTTTCAACTTTTTTGAATCTGAAATACTTCATGAAAATTTTCAACTTTTTTGAAGCCGAAATCTTTTCATGAACATTTTCAACTTTTTTGAATCCGAAATACTTCATGAAAATTTTCAACTTTTTTGAAGCCGAAATACTGTCATGAAAATGTTCAACTTTTTTGAAGCCGAAATACTGTCATGAAAATTTTCAACTTTTATGAAGCTGAAATACTGCATGAAAATGTTCGACTTTTTTAAAGCCAAAATCCTGTCGTGAAAATTTTCAACTTTTTTGAATCCGAAATACTTCATGAAAATTTTCAACTTTTTTGAAGCCGAAATCCTGTCGTTAAAATTTTCACCTTTTTTGAATCCGAAAACTTCATGAAAATGTTCGACTTTTTTAAAGCCGAAATCCTGTCGTGAAAATTTTCAACTTTTTTGAATCCGAAATACTTCATGAAAATATTCAAGTTTTTTGAAGCCCAAATACTTCATGAAAATTTTCAACTTTTTTGAAGCCGAAATACTTCATGAAAATGGTCGACTTTTTTAAAGCCGAAATCCTGTCGTGAAAATTTTCAACTTTTTTGAATCCGAAATACTTCATGAAAATTTTCAACTTTTTTGAAGCCGAAATCCTGTCGTTAAAATTTTCACCTTTTTTGAAGCCGAAATACTTCATGAAAATTTTCAACTTTTTTGAAGCCGAAATCTTTTCATGAAAATGTTCAACTTTTTTGAATCTGAAATACTTCATGAAAATGGTCGACTTTTTTAAAGCCGAAATCCTGTCGTGAAAATTTTCAACTTTTTTGAATCTGAAATACTTCATGAAAGTTTTCAACTTTTTTGAAGTCGAAATCTTTTCATGAAAATTTTCAACTTTTTTGAATCCGAAATACTTCATGAAAATTTTCAACTTTTTTGAAGCCGAAATACTGTCATGAAAATTTTCAACTTTTTTGAAGCCGAAATACTGTCATGAAAATTTTCAACTTTTTTGAAGCTGAAATACTGCATGAAAATGGTCGACTTTTTTAAAGCCGAAATCCTGTCGTGAAAATTTTCAACTTTTTTGAATCTGAAATACTTCATGAAAATTTTCAACTTTTTTGAAGCCGAAATCTTTTCATGAACATTTTCAACTTTTTTGAATCCGAAATACTTCATGAAAATTTTCAACTTTTTTGAAGCCGAAATACTGTCATGAAAATGTTCAACTTTTTTGAAGCCGAAATACTGTCATGAAAATTTTCAACTTTTTTGAAGCTGAAATACTGCATGAAAATGTTCGACTTTTTTAAAGCCGAAATCCTGTCGTGAAAATTTTCAACTTTTTTGAATCCAAAATACTTCATGAAAATGTTCAACTTTTTTGAAGCCGAAATCCTGTCGTTAAAATTTTCACCTTTTTTGAATCCGAAAACTTCATGAAAATGTTTGACTTTTTTAAAGCCGAAATCCTGTCGTGAAAATTTTCAACTTTTTTGAATCCGAAATACTTCATGAAAATTTTCAAGTTTTTTGAAGCCCAAATACTTCATGAAAATTTTCAACTTTTTTGAAGCCCAAATACTTCATGAACATTTTCAACTTTTTTGAAGCCGAAATTCTGTCATGAAAATGTTCAACTTTTTTGAAGTCGAAATCTTTTCATGAAAATTTTCAACTTTTTTGAAGCTGAAATACTGCTTGAAAATTTCCGACTTTTTTAAAACCGAAATCCTGTCGTGAAAATTTTCACCTTTTTTCTAGCCGAAATACTGTCATGAAAATGTTCAACTTTTTTGAAGCTGAAATACTTCATGAAAATGTTCAACTTTTTTGACGCCGAAATACTGTCATGAAAATGTTCGACTTTTTTAAAGCCGAAATACTGTCATGAAAATGTTCAACTTTTTTGAAAACGAAATCTTTTCATGAAAATTTTCAACTTTTTTGAAGCTGAAATACTGCTTGAAAATGTCCGACTTTTTTAAAACCGAAATCCTGTCGTGAAAATTTTCAACTTTTTTAATCCGAAATACTTCATGAAAATGTTCAACTTTTTTGAAGCCGAAATCTTTTCATGAAAATGTTCAACTTTTTTGAAGCTGAAATACTTCATGAAAATGTTCAACTTTTTTGAAGCTGAAATATTTCATGAAAATTTTCACCTTTTTTGAATCCGAAATACTTCATGAAAATTTTGAACTTTTTTGAAGCCCAAATACTTCATGAAAATTTTCAACTTTTTTGAAGCCCAAATATTTCATGAAAATTTTCACCTTTTTTGAAGCCGAATTTCTTCATGAAAATTTTCAACTTTTTTCTAGCCGAAATACTTCATGAAAATTTTCAACTTTTTTGAAGCCGAAATCTTTTCACGAAAATGTTCAACTGTTTTGAAGCTGAAATTCTTTCATGAAAATTTTCGACTTTTTTGAAGCCGAAATACTTCATGAAAATTTTCAACTTTTTTGAAGCCGAAATCTTTTCATGAAAATGTTCAACTTTTTTGAAGCTGAAATACTTCATGAAAATGTTCAACTTTTTTGAAGCCGAAATCCTGTCGTGAAAATGTTCAACTTTTTTGAAGCCGAAATACTTCATGAAAATTTTCAACTTTTTTGAAGCCGAAATCCTGTCGTTAAAATTTTCACCTTTTTTGAAGCCGAAATACTTCATGAAAATTTTCAACTTTTTTGAAGCTGAAATACTGCATGAAAATGGTCGACTTTTTTAAAGCCGAAATCCTGTCGTGAAAATTTTCAACTTTTTTGAATCTGAAATACTTCATGAAAATTTTCAACTTTTTTGAAGCCGAAATCTTTTCATGAACATTTTCAACTTTTTTGAATCCGAAATACTTCATGAAAATTTTCAACTTTTTTGAAGCCGAAATACTGTCATGAAAATGTTCAACTTTTTTGAAGCCGAAATACTGTCATGAAAATTTTCAACTTTTTTGAAGCTGAAATACTGCATGAAAATGTTCGACTTTTTTAAAGCCGAAATCCTGTCGTGAAAATTTTCAACTTTTTTGAATCCGAAATACTTCATGAAAATTTTCAACTTTTTTGAAGCCGAAATCCTGTCGTTAAAATTTTCACCTTTTTTGAATCCGAAAACTTCATGAAAATGTTTGACTTTTTTAAAGCCGAAATCCTGTCGTGAAAATTTTCAACTTTTTTGAATCCGAAATACTTCATGAAAATGTTCAAGTTTTTTGAAGCCCAAATACTTCATGAAAATGTTCAAGTTTTTTGAAGCCCAAATACTTCATGAACATTTTCAACTTTTTTGAAGCCGAAATTCTGTCATGAAAATGTTCAACTTTTTTGAAGACGAAATCTTTTCATGAAAATTTTCAACTTTTTTGAAGCTGAAATACTGCTTGAAAATGTCCGACTTTTTTAAAGCCGAAATCCTGTCGTGAAAATTTTCACCTTTTTTCTAGCCGAAATACTGTCATGAAAATGTTCAACTTTTTTGAAGCTGAAATACTTCATGAAAATATTCAACTTTTTTGACGCCGAAATACTGTCATGAAAATGTTCGACTTTTTTAAAGCCGAAATACTGTCATGAAAATGTTCAACTTTTTTGAAAACGAAATCTTTTCATGAAAATTTTCAACTTTTTTGAAGCTGAAATACTGCTTGAAAATGTCCGACTTTTTTAAAACCGAAATCCTGTCGTGAAAATTTTCAACTTTTTTAATCCGAAATACTTCATGAAAATGTTCAACTTTTTTGAAGCCGAAATCTTTTCATGAAAATGTTCAACTTTTTTGAAGCTGAAATACTTCATGAAAATGTTCAACTTTTTTGAAGCTGAAATATTTCATGAAAATTTTCACCTTTTTTGAATCCGAAATACTTCATGAAAATTTTGAACTTTTTTGAAGCCCAAATACTTCATGAAAATTTTCAACTTTTTTGAAGCCGAAATCTTTTCATGAAAATGTTCAACTTTTTTGAAGCTGAAATACTTCATGACAATGGTCGACTTTTTTAAAGCCGAAATATTTCATGAAAATGTTCACCTTTTTTGAATCCGAAATACTTCATGAAAATTTTCAACTTTTTTGAAGCCGAAATACTTCATGAAAATTTTCAACTTTTTTGAAGCCCAAATATTTCATGAAAATTTTCACCTTTTTTGAAGCCGAATTTCTTCATGAAAATTTTCAACTTTTTTCTAGCCGAAATACTTCATGAAAATTTTCAACTTTTTTGAAGCCGAAATCTTTTCACGAAAATGTTCAACTTTTTTGAAGCTGAAATTCTTTCATGAAAATTTTCGACTTTTTTGGAGCCGAAATACTTCATGAAAATTTTCAACTTTTTTGAAGACGAAATCTTTTCATGAAAATGTTCAACTTTTTTGAAGCTGAAATACTTCATGAAAATGTTCAACTTTTTTGAAGCCGAAATCCTGTCGTGAAAATGTTCAACTTTTTTGAAGCCGAAATCTTTTCATGAAAATTTTCAACTTTTTTGAAGCCCAAATACTTCATGAAAATTTTCAACTTTTTTGAAGCCGAAATCTTTTCATGAAAATTTTCAACTTTTTTGAAGCCCAAATACTTCATGAAAATTTTCAACTTTTTTGAAGCAGAAATACTTCATGAAAATGTTCGACTTTTTTAAAGCCGAAATCCTGTCGTGAAAATTTTCAACTTTTTTGAAGCCGAAATCTTTTCATGAAAATGTTCAACTTTTTTGAAGCTGAAATACTTCATGAAAATGTTCAACTTTTTTGAAGCCGAAATCCTGTCGTGAAAATGTTCAACTTTTTTGAAGCCGAAATACTTACGTGAAAATTTTCAACTTTTTTGAATCCGAAATCTTTTCATGAAAATTTTCAACTTTTTTGAAGCCGAAATCTTTTCATGAAAATTTTCAACTTTTTTGAAGCTGAAATACTTCATGAAAATTTTCAACTTTTTTGAAGCAGAAATACTCCATGAAAATGTTCGACTTTTTTAAAGCCGAAATACTGTCGTGAAAATTTTCAACTTCTTTGAATCCGAAATACTTCATGAAAATTTTCAACTTTTTTGAAGCCGAAATCTTTTCATGATAATTTTCAACTTTTTTGAAGCCGAAATCTTTTCATGAAAATTTTCAACTTTTATAAAGCTGAAATCCTTTTGAAGCTGAAATACTTCATGAAAATGTTCAACTTTTTTGAAGTTGAAATCCTGTCGTGAAAATGTTCAACTTTTTTGAAGCTGAAATACTTCATGAAAATGTTCAACTTTTTTGAAGCCGAAATCCTGTCGTGAAAATGTTCAACTTTTTTGAAGCCGAAATCTTTTCATGAAAATTTTCAACTTTTTTGAAGCCCAAATACTTCATGAAAATGTTCAACTTTTTGAAGATAAAATACTTCATGAAAATTTTCAACTTTTTTGAAGCTGAAATACTGCATGAAAATGTTCAACTTTTTTAAAGCCGAAATCCTGTCGTGAAAATTTTCAACTTTTTTGAATCCGATATACTTCATGAAAATTTTTAACTTTTTTGAAGCCCAAATACTTCATGAACATTTTCAACTTTTTTGAAGCCGAAATACTGTCATGAAAATGTTCAACTTTTTTGAAAACGAAATCTTTTCATGAAAATTTTCAACTTTTTTGAAGCTGAAATACTGCTTGAAAATGTCCGACTTTTTTAAACCCGAAATCCTGTCGTGAAAATTTTCACCTTTTTTCTAGCCGAAATACTGTCATGAAAATGTTCAACTTTTTTGAAGCTGAAATACTTCATGAAAATTTTCGACTTTTTTAACGCCGAAATACTGTCATAAAAATGTTCGACTTTTTTAAATCCGAAATCCTGTCATGAAAATGTTCAACTTTTTTGAAGCTGAAATACTTCATGAAAATGTTCGACTTTTTTAAAGCCGAAATACTGTCATGAAAATGTTCAACTTTTTTGAAGCTGAAATACTTCATGAAAATGTTCAACTTTTTTGAATCCGACATACTTCATGAAAATTTTCAACTTTTTTGAAGCCGAAATCTTTCCATTAAAATTTTCAACTTTTTTGAAGCCGAAATCTTTTCATGAAAATGTTCAACTTTTTTGAATCTGAAATACTTCATGAAAATGGTCGACTTTTTTGAAGCCGAAATCTTTTCATGAACATTTTCAACTTTTTTGAATCCGAAATACTTCATGAAAATTTTCAACTTTTTTGAAGCCGAAATACTGTCATGAAAATGTTCAACTTTTTTGAAGCCGAAATCCTGTCGTGAAAATTTTCAACTTTTTTGAATCCGAAATACTTCATGAAAATTTTCAACTTTTTTGAAGCCGAAATCTTTCCATTAAAATTTTCAACTTTTTTGAAGCCGAAATCTTTTCATGAAAATGTTCAACTTTTTTGAATCTGAAATACTTCATGAAAATGGTCGACTTTTTTGAAGCCGAAATCCTGTCGTGAAAATTTTCAACTTTTTTGAAGCCGAAATCTTTTCATGAAAATTTTCAACTTTTTTGAAGCTGAAATACTGCATGAAAATGTTTAACTTTTTTGAAGCCGAAATCCTGTCGTGAAAATTTTCACCTTTTTTGAATCCGAAATACTTCATGAAAATTTTCAACTTTTTTCTAGCCGAAATACTTCATGAAAATTTTCAACTTTTTTGAAGCCCAAATATTTCATGAAAATTTTCAACTTTTTTCTAGCCGAAATACTTCATGAAAATTTTCTGCTTTTTTGAAGCCGACATCTTTTCACGAAAATGTTCAACTGTTTTGAAGCTGAAATTCTTTCATGAAAATTTTCGACTTTTTTGAAGCCGAAATCTTTTCATGAAAATGTTCAACTTTTTTGAAGCTGAAATACTTCATGAAAATGGTCGACTTTTTTAAAGCCGAAATCCTGTCGTGAAAATTTTCAACTTTTTTGAATCTGAAATACTTCATGAAAATTTTCAACTTTTTTGAAGCCGAAATCCTGTCGTGAAAATTTTCAACTTTTTTGAAGCTGAAATACTGCATGAAAATGTTCAACTTTTTTGAAGCCGAAATCCTGTCGTGAAAATTTTCACCTTTTTTGAATCCGAAATACTTCATGAAAATTTTCAACTTTTTTCTAGCCGAAATACTTCATGAAAATTTTCAACTTTTTTGAAGCCCAAATATTTCATGAAAATTTTCACCTTTTTTGAAGCCGAATTTCTTCATGAAAATTTTCTGCTTTTTTGAAGCCGACATCTTTTCACGAAAATGTTCAACTGTTTTGAAGCTGAAATTCTTTCATGAAAATTTTCGACTTTTTTGAAGCCGAAATCTTTTCATGAAAATGTTCAACTTTTTTGAAGCTGAAATACTTCATGAAAATGGTCGACTTTTTTAAAGCCGAAATCCTGTCGTGAAAATTTTCAACTTTTTTGAATCTGAAATACTTCATGAAAATTTTCAACTTTTTTAAAGCCGAAATCCTGTCGTGAAAATTTTCAACTTTTTTGAAGCCGAAATACTTCATGAAAATTTTCAACTTTTTTGAAGCCGAAATACTGTCATGAAAATGTTCAACTTTTTTGAAGCCGAAATACTGTCATGAAAATTTTCAACTTTTTTGAATCTGAAATACTTCATGAAAATGTTCAACTTTTTTGAAGCCGAAATTTTTTCATGAAAATTTTCAACTTTTTTGAATCCGAAATACTTCATGAAAATTTTCAACTTTTTTGAAGCCCAAATACTTCATGAAAATTTTCAACTTTTTTGAAGCCGAATTTCTTCATGAAAATTTTCAACTTTTTTCTAGCCGAAATACTTCATGAAAATTTTCAACTTTTTTGAAGCCGAAATCTTTTCACGAAAATGTTCAACTGTTTTGAAGCTGAAATTCTTTCATGAAAATTTTCGACTTTTTTGAAGCCGAAATACTTCATGAAAATTTTCAACTTTTTTGAAGCCGAAATCTTTTCATGAAAATGTTCAACTTTTTTGAAGCTGAAATACTTCATGAAAATGGTCGACTTTTTTAAAGCAGAAATCCTGTCGTGAAAATTTTCAACTTTTTTGAATCTGAAATACTTCATGAAAATTTTCAACTTTTTTAAAGCCGAAATACTTCTTGAAAATTTTCAACTTTTTTGAAGCCGAAATACTGTCATGAAAATGTTCAACTTTTTTGAAGCCGAAATACTGTCATGAAAATTTTCAACTTTTTTGAATCTGAAATACTTCATGAAAATTTTCAACTTTTTTGAATCCGAAATGTTTTCATGAAAATGTTCAACTTTTTTGAATCTGAAATACTTCATGAAAATGGTCGACTTTTTTAAAACCGAAATCCTGTCGTGAAAATTTTCAACTTTTTTAATCCGAAATACTTCATGAAAATGTTCAACTTTTTTGAAGCCGAAATCTTTTCATGAAAATGTTCAACTTTTTTGAAGCTGAAATACTTCATGAAAATGTTCAACTTTTTTGAAGCTGAAATATTTCATGAAAATTTTCACCTTTTTTGAATCCGAAATACTTCATGAAAATTTTCAACTTTTTTGAAGCCCAAATACTTCATGAAAATTTTCAACTTTTTTGAAGCCCAATTATTTCATGAAAATTTTCACCTTTTTTGAAGCCGAATTTGTTCATTAAAATTTTCAACTTTTTTCTAGCCGAAATACTTCATGAAAATTTTCAACTTTTTTGAAGCCGAAATCTTTTCACGAAAATGTTCAACTGTTTTGAAGCTAAAATTCTTTCATGAAAATTTTCAACTTTTTTGAAGCCGAAATCTTTTCGTGAAAATGTTCAACTTTTTTGAATCTGAAATACTTCATGAAAATGGTCGACTTTTTTAAAACCGAAATCCTGTCGTGAAAATTTTCAACTTTTTTAATCCGAAATACTTCATGAAAATGTTCAACTTTTTTGAAGCCGAAATCTTTTCATGAAAATGTTCAACTTTTTTGAAGCTGAAATATTTCATGAAAATTTTCACCTTTTTTGAATCCGAAATACTTCATGAAAATTTTCAACTTTTTTGAAGCCCAAATACTTCATGAAAATTTTCAACTTTTTTGAAGCCCAAATATTTCATGAAAATTTTCACCTTTTTTGAAGCCGAATTTCTTCATGAAAATTTTCAACTTTTTTCTAGCCGAAATACTTCATGAAAATTTTCAACTGTTTTGAAGCTGAAATTCTTTCATGAAAATTTTCAACTTTTTTAAAGCCGAAATCCTGTCGTGAAAATTTTCAACTTTTTTGAAGCCGAAATACTTCATGAAAATTTTCAACTTTTTTGAAGCCGAAATACTGTCATGAAAATGTTCAACTTTTTTGAAGCCGAAATACTGTCATGAAAATGTTCAACTTTTTTGAATCTGAAATACTTCATGAAAATGGTCGACTTTTTTAAAACCGAAATCCTGTCGTGAAAATTTTCAACTTTTTTAATCCGAAATACTTCATGAAAATGTTCAACTTTTTTGAAGCTGAAATATTTCATGAAAATTTTCACCTTTTTTGATTCCGAAATACTTCATGAAAATTTTCAACTTTTTTGAAGCCCAAATACTTCATGAAAATTTTCAACTTTTTTGAAGCCCAAATATTTCATGAAAATTTTCACCTTTTTTGAAGCCGAATTTGTTCATTAAAATTTTCAACTTTTTTCTAGCCGAAATACTTCATGAAAATTTTCAACTTTTTTGAAGCCGAAATCTTTTCACGAAAATGTTCAACTGTTTTGAAGCTGAAATTCTTTCATGAAAATTTTCAACTTTTTTGAAGCCGAAATACTGTCATGAAAATGTTCAACTTTTTTGAAGCCGAAATACTGTCATGAAAATTTTCAACTTTTTTGAATCTGAAATACTTCATGAAAATGGTCGACTTTTTTAAAACCGAAATCCTGTCGTGAAAATTTTCAACTTTTTTAATCCGAAATACTTCATGAAAATGTTCAACTTTTTTGAAGCCGAAATCTTTTCATGAAAATGTTCAACTTTTTTGAAGCTGAAATACTTCATGAAAATGTTCAACTTTTTTGAAGCTGAAATATTTCATGAAAATTTTCACCTTTTTTGAATCCGAAATACTTCATGAAAATTTTCAACTTTTTTGAAGCCCAAATACTTCATGAAAATTTTCAACTTTTTTGAAGCCGAAATCTTTTCATGAAAATGTTCAACTTTTTTGAAGCTGAAATACTTCATGACAATGGTCGACTTTTTTAAAGCCGAAATATTTCATGAAAATTTTCACCTTTTTTGAATCTGAAATACTTCATGAAAATGTTCAACTTTTTTGAAGCCGAAATTTTTTCATGAAAATTTTCAACTTTTTTGAATCCGAAATACTTCATGAAAATTTTCAACTTTTTTGAAGCCCAAATACTTCATGAAAATTTTCAACTTTTTTGAAGCCCAAATATTTCATGAAAATTTTCACATTTTTTGAAGCCGAATTTCATCATGAAAATTTTCAACTTTTTTCTAGCCGAAATACTTCATGAAAATTTTCAACTTTTTTGAAGCCGAAATCTTTTCACGAAAATGTTCAACTGTTTTGAAGCTGAAATTCTTTCATGAAAATTTTCGACTTTTTTGAAGCCGAAATACTTCATGAAAATTTTCAACTTTTTTGAAGCCGAAATCTTTTCATGAAAATGTTCAACTTTTTTGAAGCTGAAATACTTCATGAAAATGGTCGACTTTTTTAAAGCCGAAATCCTGTCGTGAAAATTTTCAACTGTTTTGAAGCTGAAATTCTTTCATGAAAATTTTCAACTTTTTTAAAGCCGAAATACTGTCATGAAAATGTTCAACTTTTTTGAAGCCGAAATACTGTCATGAAAATGTTCAACTTTTTTGAATCTGAAATACTTCATGAAAATGGTCGACTTTTTTAAAACCGAAATCCTGTCGTGAAAATTTTCAACTTTTTTAATCCGAAATACTTCATGAAAATGTTCAACTTTTTTGAAGCTGAAATATTTCATGAAAATTTTCACCTTTTTTGATTCCGAAATACTTCATGAAAATTTTCAACTTTTTTGAAGCCCAAATACTTCATGAAAATTTTCAACTTTTTTGAAGCCCAAATATTTCATGAAAATTTTCACCTTTTTGAAGCCGAATTTGTTCATTAAAATTTTCAACTTTTTTCTAGCCGAAATACTTCATGAAAATTTTCAACTTTTTTGAAGCCGAAATCTTTTCACGAAAATGTTCAACTGTTTTGAAGCTGAAATTCTTTCATGAAAATTTTCAACTTTTTTGAAGCCGAAATACTGTCATGAAAATGTTCAACTTTTTTGAAGCCGAAATACTGTCATGAAAATTTTCAACTTTTTTGAATCTGAAATACTTCATGAAAATGGTCGACTTTTTTAAAACCGAAATCCTGTCGTGAAAATTTTCAACTTTTTTAATCCGAAATACTTCATGAAAATGTTCAACTTTTTTGAAGCCGAAATCTTTTCATGAAAATGTTCAACTTTTTTGAAGCTGAAATACTTCATGAAAATGTTCAACTTTTTTGAAGCTGAAATATTTCATGAAAATTTTCACCTTTTTTGAATCCGAAATACTTCATGAAAATTTTCAACTTTTTTGAAGCCCAAATACTTCATGAAAATTTTCAACTTTTTTGAAGCCGAAATCTTTTCATGAAAATGTTCAACTTTTTTGAAGCTGAAATACTTCATGACAATGGTCGACTTTTTTAAAGCCGAAATATTTCATGAAAATTTTCACCTTTTTTGAATCTGAAATACTTCATGAAAATGTTCAACTTTTTTGAAGCCGAAATTTTTTCATGAAAATTTTCAACTTTTTTGAATCCGAAATACTTCATGAAAATTTTCAACTTTTTTGAAGCCCAAATACTTCATGAAAATTTTCAACTTTTTTGAAGCCCAAATATTTCATGAAAATTTTCACATTTTTTGAAGCCGAATTTCTTCATGAAAATTTTCAACTTTTTTCTAGCCGAAATACTTCATGAAAATTTTCAACTTTTTTGAAGCCGAAATCTTTTCACGAAAATGTTCAACTGTTTTGAAGCTGAAATTCTTTCATGAAAATTTTCGACTTTTTTGAAGCCGAAATACTTCATGAAAATTTTCAACTTTTTTGAAGCCGAAATCTTTTCATGAAAATGTTCAACTTTTTTGAAGCTGAAATACTTCATGAAAATGGTCGACTTTTTTAAAGCCGAAATCCTGTCGTGAAAATTTTCAACTTTTTTGAATCTGAAATACTTCATGAAAATTTTCAACTTTTTTAAAGCCGAAATACTTCTTGAAAATTTTCAACTTTTTTGAAGCCGAAATACTGTCATGAAAATGTTCAACTTTTTTGAAGCCGAAATACTGTCATGAAAATTTTCAACTTTTTTGAATCTGAAATGTTTTCATGAAAATGTTCAACTTTTTTGAATCTGAAATACTTCATGAAAATGGTCGACTTTTTTAAAACCGAAATCCTGTCGTGAAAATTTTCAACTTTTTTAATCCGAAATACTTCATGAAAATGTTCAACTTTTTTGAAGCCGAAATCTTTTCATGAAAATGTTCAACTTTTTTGAAGCTGAAATACTTCATGAAAATGTTCAACTTTTTTGAATCCGAAATACTTCATGAAAATTTTCAACTTTTTTGAAGCCCAAATACTTCATGAAAATTTTCAACTTTTTTGAAGCCCAATTATTTCATGAAAATTTTCACCTTTTTTGAAGCCGAAATCTTTTCGTGAAAATGTTCAACTTTTTTGAAGCTGAAATACTTCATGAAAATGGTCGACTTTTTTGGAACTGAAATGTTTTCATGAAAATTTTCACCTTTTTTGAAGCCGAAATACTTCATGAAAATTTTCAACTTTTTTGAAGCCGAAATCTTTTCATGAAAATGTTCAACTTTTTTGAAGCTGAAATACTTCATGAAAATGGTCGACTTTTTTAAAGCCGAAATCCTGTCGTGAAAATGTTCAACTTTTTTGAATCTGAAATACTTCATGAAAATTTTCAACTTTTTTGAAGCCGAAATACTTCATGAAAATTTTAAACTTTTTTGAAGCCGAAATACTGTCATGAAAATGTTCAACTTTTTTGAAGCCGAAATACTCTCATGAAAATGTTCAACTTTTTTGAATCTGAAATACTTCATGAAAATGGTCGACTTTTTTAAAACCGAAATCCTGTCGTGAAAATTTTCAACTTTTTTAATCCGAAATACTTCATGAAAATGTTCAACTTTTTTGAAGCCGAAATCTTTTCATGAAAATTTTCAACTTTTTTGAAGCTGAAATACTTCATGAAAATGATCAACTTTTTTGAAGCCGAAATCTTTTCAAGAAAATGTTCAACTGTTTTGAAGCTGAAATTCTTTCATGAAAATTTTCGACTTTTTTGAAGCCGAAATACTTCATGAAAATTTTCAACTTTTTTGAAGCCGAAATCTTTTCATGAAAATGTTCAACTTTTTTGAAGCTGAAATACTTCATGAAAATGGTCGACTTTTTTGGAAATGAAATCTTTTCCTGAAAATTTTCAACTTTTTTGAATCTGAAATACTTCATGAAAATTTTCACCTTTTTTGAAGCCGAATTTCTTCATGAAAATTTTCAACTTTTTTCTAGCCGAAATACTTCATGAAAATTTTCAACTTTTTTGAAGCCGAAATCTTTTCACGAAAATGTTCAACTGTTTTGAAGCTTAAATTCTTTCATGAAAATTTTCGACTTTTTTGAAGCCGAAATACTGTCATGAAAATGTTCAACTTTTTTGAAGCTGAAATACTTCATGAAAATGGTCGACTTTTTTAAAGCCGAAATATTTCATGAAAATTTTCACCTTTTTTGAAGCCGAAATACTCTCATGAAAATGTTCAACTTTTTTGAATCTGAAATACTTCATGAAAATGGTCGACTTTTTTAAAACCGAAATCCTGTCGTGAAAATTTTCAACTTTTTTAATCCGAAATACTTCATGAAAATGTTCAACTTTTTTGAAGCCGAAATCTTTTCATGAAAATTTTCAACTTTTTTGAAGCTGAAATACTTCATGAAAATGATCAACTTTTTTGAAGCTGAAATATTTCATGAAAATTTTCACCTTTTTTGAAGCCCAAATACTTCATGAAAATGTTCAACTTTTTTGAAGCCCAAATATTTCATGAAAATTTTCACCTTTTTTGAAGCCGAATTTCTTCATGAAAATTTTCAACTTTTTTCTAGCCGAAATACTTCATGAAAATTTTCAACTTTTTTGAAGCCGAAATCTTTTCAAGAAAATGTTCAACTGTTTTGAAGCCGAAATCTTTTCACGAAAATGTTCAACTGTTTTGAAGCTTAAATTCTTTCATGAAAATTTTCGACTTTTTTGAAGCCGAAATACTGTCATGAAAATGTTCAACTTTTTTGAAGCTGAAATACTTCATGAAAATGGTCGACTTTTTTAAAGCCGAAATATTTCATGAAAATTTTCACCTTTTTTGAAGCCGAAATACTCTCATGAAAATGTTCAACTTTTTTGAATCTGAAATACTTCATGAAAATGGTCGACTTTTTTAAAACCGAAATCCTGTCGTGAAAATTTTCAACTTTTTTAATCCGAAATACTTCATGAAAATGTTCAACTTTTTTGAAGCCGAAATCTTTTCATGAAAATTTTCAACTTTTTTGAAGCTGAAATACTTCATGAAAATGATCAACTTTTTTGAAGCTGAAATATTTCATGAAAATTTTCACCTTTTTTGAAGCCCAAATACTTCATGAAAATGTTCAACTTTTTTGAAGCCCAAATATTTCATGAAAATTTTCACCTTTTTTGAAGCCGAATTTCTTCATGAAAATTTTCAACTTTTTTCTAGCCGAAATACTTCATGAAAATTTTCAACTTTTTTGAAGCCGAAATCTTTTCAAGAAAATGTTCAACTGTTTTGAAGCCGAAATCTTTTCGTGAAAATGTTCAACTTTTTTGAAGCTGAAATACTTCATGAAAATGGTCGACTTTTTTGGAACTGAAATGTTTTCATGAAAATGTTCAACTTTTTTGAATCTGAAATACTTCATGAAAATGGTCGACTTTTTTAAAACCGAAATCCTGTCGTGAAAATTTTCAACTTTTTTAATCCCAAATATTTCATGAAAATTTTCACCTTTTTTGAAGCCGAATTTCTTCATGAAAATTTTCAACTTTTTTCTAGCCGAAATACTTCATGAAAATTTTCAACTTTTTTGAAGCCGAAATCTTTTCAAGAAAATGTTCAACTGTTTTGAAGCCGAAATCTTTTCGTGAAAATGTTCAACTTTTTTGAAGCTGAAATACTTCATGAAAATGGTCGACTTTTTTGGAACTGAAATGTTTTCATGAAAATGTTCAACTTTTTTGAATCTGAAATACTTCATGAAAATGGTCGACTTTTTTAAAACCGAAATCCTGTCGTGAAAATTTTCAACTTTTTTAATCCCAAATATTTCATGAAAATTTTCACCTTTTTTGAAGCCGAATTTCTTCATGAAAATTTTCAACTTTTTTCTAGCCGAAATACTTCATGAAAATTTTCTACTTTTTTGAAGCCGAAATCTTTTCAAGAAAATGTTCAACTGTTTTGAAGCTGAAATTCTTTCATGAAAATTTTCGACTTTTTTGAAGCCGAAATACTTCATGAAAATTTTCAACTTTTTTGAAGCCGAAATCTTTTCATGAAAATGTTCAACTTTTTTGAAGCTGAAATACTTCATGAAAATGGTCGACTTTTTTGGAAATGAAATCTTTTCCTGAAAATTTTCAACTTTTTTGAATCTGAAATACTTCATGAAAATTTTCACCTTTTTTGAAGCCGAATTTCTTCATGAAAATTTTCAACTTTTTTCTAGCCGAAATACTTCATGAAAATTTTCAACTTTTTTGAAGCCGAAATCTTTTCACGAAAATGTTCAACTGTTTTGAAGCTTAAATTCTTTCATGAAAATTTTCGACTTTTTTGAAGCCGAAATACTGTCATGAAAATGTTCAACTTTTTTGAAGCTGAAATACTTCATGAAAATGGTCGACTTTTTTAAAGCCGAAATATTTCATGAAAATTTTCACCTTTTTTGAATCCGAAATACTTCATGAAAATTTTCAACTTTTTTGAAGCCCAAATACTTCATGAAAATTTTCACCTTTTTTGAAGCCGAATTTCTTCATGAAAATTTTCGACTTTTTTGAAGCCGAAATACTTCATGAAAATTTTCAACTTTTTTGAAGCCGAAATCTTTTCATGAAAATGTTCAACTTTTTTGAAGCTGAAATACTTCATGAAAATGGTCGACTTTTTTGAAGCCGAAATACTGTCATGAAAATGTTCAACTTTTTTGAAGCCGAAATACTGTCATGAAAATTTTCAACTTTTTTGAATCTGAAATACTTCATGAAAATGGTCGACTTTTTTGGAACTGAAATCTTTTCCTGAAAATGTTCAACTTTTTTGAATCTGAAATACGTCATGAAAATTTTCAACTTTTTTAAAGCCGAAATCCTGTCGTGAAAATTTTCAACTTTTTTGAAGCCGAAATACTTCATGAAAATTTTCAACTTTTTTGAAGCCGAAATACTGTCATGAAAATGTTCAACTTTTTTGAAGCCGAAATACTGTCATGAAAATTTTCAACTTTTTTGAATCTGAAATACTTCATGAAAATGGTCGACTTTTTTAAAACCGAAATCCTGTCGTGAAAATTTTCAACTTTTTTAATCCGAAATACTTCATGAAAATGTTCAACTTTTTTGAAGCCGAAATCTTTTCATGAAAATGTTCAACTTTTTTGAAGCTGAAATACTTCATGAAAATTTTCAACTTTTTTGAAGCCGAAATCTTTTCATGAAAATGTTCAACTTTTTTGAATCCGAAATACTTCATGAAAATTTTCAACTTTTTTGAAGCCCAAATACTTCATGAAAATTTTCAACTTTTTTGAAGCCGAAATCTTTTCACGAAAATGTTCAACTGTTTTGAAGCTTAAATTCTTTCATGAAAATTTTCGACTTTTTTGAAGCCGAAATACTGTCATGAAAATGTTCAACTTTTTTGAAGCTGAAATACTTCATGAAAATGGTCGACTTTTTTAAAGCCGAAATATTTCATGAAAATTTTCACCTTTTTTGAATCCGAAATACTTCATGAAAATTTTCAACTTTTTTGAAGCCCAAATACTTCATGAAAATTTTCACCTTTTTTGAAGCCGAATTTCTTCATGAAAATTTTCGACTTTTTTGAAGCCGAAATACTTCATGAAAATTTTCAACTTTTTTGAAGCCGAAATCTTTTCATGAAAATGTTCAACTTTTTTGAAGCTGAAATACTTCATGAAAATGGTCGACTTTTTTGAAGCCGAAATACTGTCATGAAAATGTTCAACTTTTTTGAAGCCGAAATACTGTCATGAAAATTTTCAACTTTTTTGAATCTGAAATACTTCATGAAAATGGTCGACTTTTTTGGAACTGAAATCTTTTCCTGAAAATGTTCAACTTTTTTGAATCTGAAATACGTCATGAAAATTTTCAACTTTTTTAAAGCCGAAATCCTGTCGTGAAAATTTTCAACTTTTTTGAAGCCGAAATACTTCATGAAAATTTTCAACTTTTTTGAAGCCGAAATACTGTCATGAAAATGTTCAACTTTTTTGAAGCCGAAATACTGTCATGAAAATTTTCAACTTTTTTGAATCTGAAATACTTCATGAAAATGGTCGACTTTTTTAAAACCGAAATCCTGTCGTGAAAATTTTCAACTTTTTTAATCCGAAATACTTCATGAAAATGTTCAACTTTTTTGAAGCCGAAATCTTTTCATGAAAATGTTCAACTTTTTTGAAGCTGAAATACTTCATGAAAATTTTCAACTTTTTTGAAGCCGAAATCTTTTCATGAAAATGTTCAACTTTTTTGAATCCGAAATACTTCATGAAAATTTTCAACTTTTTTGAAGCCCAAATACTTCATGAAAATTTTCAACTTTTTTGAAGCCGAAATACTTCATGAAAATTTTCAACTTTTTTGAAGCCGAAATACTGTCATGAAAATGTTCAACTTTTTTGAAGCCGAAATACTGTCATGAAAATTTTCAACTTTTTTGAATCTGAAATACTTCATGAAAATGGTCGACTTTTTTAAAACCGAAATCCTGTCGTGAAAATTTTCAACTTTTTTAATCCGAAATACTTCATGAAAATGTTCAACTTTTTTGAAGCCGAAATCTTTTCATGAAAATGTTCAACTTTTTTGAAGCTGAAATACTTCATGAAAATGTTCAACTTTTTTGAAGCTGAAATATTTCATGAAAATTTTCACCTTTTTTGAATCCGAAATACTTCATGAAAATTTTCAACTTTTTTGAAGCCCAAATACTTCATGAAAATTTTCAACTTTTTTGAAGCCGAAATCTTTTCATGAAAATCTTCAACTTTTTTGAATCTGAAATACTTCATGAAAATGGTCGACTTTTTTGGAACTGAAATCTTTTCCTGAAAATTTTCAACTTTTTTGAATCTGAAATACTTCATGAAAATTTTCAACTTTTTTAAAGCCGAATTTCTTCATGAAAATTTTCAACTTTTTTCTAGCCGAAATACTTCATGAAAATTTTCAACTTTTTTGAAGCCGACATCTTTTCACGAAAATGTTCAACTGTTTTGAAGCTGAAATTCTTTCATGAAAATTTTCGACTTTTTTGAAGCCGAAATACTTCATGAAAATTTTCAACTTTTTTGAAGCCGAAATCTTTTCATGAAAATGTTCAACTTTTTTGAAGCTGAAATACTTCATGAAAATGGTCGACTTTTTTAAAGCCGAAATCCTGTCGTGAAAATTTTCAACTTTTTTGAATCTGAAATACTTCATGAAAATTTTCAACTTTTTTGAAGCCGAAATACTTCATGAAAATTTTAAACTTTTTTGAAGCCGAAATACTGTCATGAAAATGTTCAACTTTTTTGAAGCCGAAATACTGTCATGAAAATGTTCAACTTTTTTGAATCTGAAATACTTCATGAAAATGGTCGACTTTTTTAAAACCGAAATCCTGTCGTAAAAATTTTCAACTTTTTTAATCCGAAATACTTCATGAAAATGTTCAACTTTTTTGAAGCCGAAATCTTTTCATGAAAATTTTCAACTTTTTTGAAGCTGAAATACTTCATGAAAATGATCAACTTTTTTGAAGCTGAAATATTTCATGAAAATTTTCACCTTTTTTGAAGCCCAAATACTTCATGAAAATGTTCAACTTTTTTGAAGCCCAAATATTTCATGAAAATTTTCACCTTTTTTGAAGCCGAATTTCTTCATGAAAATTTTCAACTTTTTTCTAGCCGAAATACTTCATGAAAATTTTCAACTTTTTTGAAGCCGAAATCTTTTCAAGAAAATGTTCAACTGTTTTGAAGCCGAAATCTTTTCGTGAAAATGTTCAACTTTTTTGAAGCTGAAATACTTCATGAAAATGGTCGACTTTTTTGGAACTGAAATGTTTTCATGAAAATGTTCAACTTTTTTGAATCTGAAATACTTCATGAAAATGGTCGACTTTTTTAAAACCGAAATCCTGTCGTGAAAATTTTCAACTTTTTTAATCCCAAATATTTCATGAAAATTTTCACCTTTTTTGAAGCCGAATTTCTTCATGAAAATTTTCAACTTTTTTCTAGCCGAAATACTTCATGAAAATTTTCAACTTTTTTGAAGCCGAAATCTTTTCACGAAAATGTTCAACTGTTTTGAAGCTTAAATTCTTTCATGAAAATTTTCGACTTTTTTGAAGCCGAAATACTTCATGAAAATTTTCAACTTTTTTGAAGCCGAAATACTGTCATGAAAATGTTCAACTTTTTTGAAGCTGAAATACTTCATGAAAATGGTCGACTTTTTTAAAGCCGAAATATTTCATGAAAATTTTCACCTTTTTTGAATCCGAAATACTTCAGGAAAATTTTCAACTTTTTTGAAGCCCAAATACTTCATGAAAATTTTCACCTTTTTTGAAGCCGAATTTCTTCATGAAAATTTTCGACTTTTTTGAAGCCGAAATACTTCATGAAAATTTTCAACTTTTTTGAAGCCGAAATCTTTTCATGAAAATGTTCAACTTTTTTGAAGCTGAAATACTTCATGAAAATGGTCGACTTTTTTGAAGCCGAAATACTGTCATGAAAATGTTCAACTTTTTTGAAGCCGAAATACTGTCATGAAAATTTTCAACTTTTTTGAATCTGAAATACTTCATGAAAATGGTCGACTTTTTTGGAACTGAAATCTTTTCCTGAAAATGTTCAACTTTTTTGAATCTGAAATACGTCATGAAAATTTTCAACTTTTTTAAAGCCGAAATCCTGTCGTGAAAATTTTCAACTTTTTTGAAGCCGAAATACTTCATGAAAATTTTCAACTTTTCTGAAGCCGAAATACTGTCATGAAAATTTTCAACTTTTTTGAATATGAAATACTTCATGAAAATTTTCAACTTTTTTGAAGCCGAATTTCTTCATGAAAATTTTCAACTTTCTTCTAGCCGAAATACTTCATGAAAATTTTCAACTTTTTTGAAACCGAAATCTTTTCACGAAAATGTTCAACTGTTTTGAAGCTGAAATTCTTTCATGAAAATTTTAAACTTTTTTGAAGCCGAAATACTTCATGAAAATTTTCAACTTTTTTGAAGCCGAAATCTTTTCATGAAAATGTTCAACTTTTTTGAAGCTGAAATACTTCATGAAAATGGTCGACTTTTTTAAAGCCGAAATCCTGACGTGAAAATTTTCAACTTTTTTGAAGCCGAAATACTTCATGAAAATTTTCAACTTTTTTGAAGCCGAAATACTTCATGAAAATTTTCAACTTTTTTGAAGCCCAAATACTTCATGAAAATGTTCAACTTTTTTGAAGCCGAAATCTTTTCATGAAAATCTTCAACTTTTTTGAATCTGAAATACTTCATGAAAATGGTCGACTTTTTTGGAACTGAAATCTTTTCCTGAAAATTTTCAACTTTTTTGAATCTGAAATACTTCATGAAAATTTTCAACTTTTTTAAAGCCGAATTTCTTCATGAAAATTTTCAACTTTTTTCTAGCCGAAATACTTCATGAAAATTTTCAACTTTTTTGAAGCCGACATCTTTTCACGAAAATGTTCAACTGTTTTGAAGCTGAAATTCTTTCATGAAAATTTTCGACTTTTTTGAAGCCGAAATACTTCATGAAAATTTTCAACTTTTTTGAAGCCGAAATCTTTTCATGAAAATGTTCAACTTTTTTGAAGCTGAAATACTTCATGAAAATGGTCGACTTTTTTAAAGCCGAAATCCTGTCGTGAAAATTTTCAACTTTTTTGAATCTGAAATACTTCATGAAAATTTTCAACTTTTTTGAAGCCGAAATACTTCATGAAAATTTTCAACTTTTTTGAAGCCGAAATACTGTCATGAAAATGTTCAACTTTTTTGAAGCCGAAATACTGTCATGAAAATGTTCAACTTTTTTGAATCTGAAATACTTCATGAAAATGGTCGACTTTTTTAAAACCGAAATCCTGTCGTGAAAATTTTCAACTTTTTTAATCCGAAATAATTCATGAAAATGTTCAACTTTTTTGAAGCCGAAATCTTTTCATGAAAATTTTCAACTTTTTTGAAGCTGAAATACTTCATGAAAATGATCAACTTTTTTGAAGCTGAAATATTTCATGAAAATTTTCACCTTTTTTGAAGCCCAAATACTTCATGAAAATGTTCAAATTTTTTGAAGCCCAAATATTTCATGAAAATTTTCACCTTTTTTGAAGCCGAATTTCTTCATGAAAATTTTCAACTTTTTTCTAGCCGAAATACTTCATGAAAATTTTCAACTTTTTTGAAGCCGAAATCTTTTCAAGAAAATGTTCAACTGTTTTGAAGCTGAAATTCTTTCATGAAAATTTTCGACTTTTTTGAAGCCGAAATACTTCATGAAAATTTTCAACTTTTTTTAAGCCGAAATCTTTTCGTGAAAATGTTCAACTTTTTTGAAGCTGAAATACTTCATGAAAATGGTCGACTTTTTTGGAACTGAAATCTTTTCCTGAAAATTTTCAACTTTTTTGAATCTGAAATACTTCATGAAAATTTTCAACTTTTTTAAAGCCGAAATCCTGTCGTGAAAATTTTCAACTTTTTTGAAGCCGAAATACTTCATGAAAATTTTCACCTTTTTTGAAGCCGAATTTCTTCATGAAAATTTTCAACTTTTTTCTAGCCGAAATACTTCATGAAAATTTTCAACTTTTTTGAAGCCGAAATCTTTTCACGAAAATGTTCAACTGTTTTGAAGCTTAAATTCTTTCATGAAAATTTTCGACTTTTTTGAAGCCGAAATACTTCATGAAAATTTTCAACTTTTTTGAAGCCGAAATACTGTCATGAAAATGTTCAACTTTTTTGAAGCTGAAATACTTCATGAAAATGGTCGACTTTTTTAAAGCCGAAATATTTCATGAAAATTTTCACCTTTTTTGAATCCGAAATACTTCATGAAAATTTTCAACTTTTTTGAAGCCCAAATACTTCATGAAAATTTTCAACTTTTTTGAAGCCCAAATATTTCATGAAAATTTTCACCTTTTTTGAAGCCGAATTTCTTCATGAAAATTTTCGACTTTTTTGAAGCCGAAATACTTCATGAAAATTTTCAACTTTTTTGAAGCCGAAATCTTTTCATGAAAATGTTCAACTTTTTTGAAGCTGAAATACTTCATGAAAATGGTCGACTTTTTTGAAGCCGAAATACTGTCATGAAAATTTTCAACTTTTTTGAATCTGAAATACTTCATGAAAATGGTCGACTTTTTTGGAACTGAAATCTTTTCCTGAAAATGTTCAACTTTTTTGAATCTGAAATACGTCATGAAAATTTTCAACTTTTTTAAAGCCGAAATTCTTCATGAAAATTTTCAACTTTTTTCTAGCCGAAATACTTCATGAAAATTTTAAACTTTTTTGAAGCCGAAATCTTTTCATGAAAATGTTCAACTTTTTTGAAGCTGAAATACTTCATGAAAATGGTCGACTTTTTTAAAGCCGAAATCCTGACGTGAAAATTTTCAACTTTTTTGAAGCCGAAATACTTCATGAAAATTTTCAACTTTTTTGAAGCCGAAATACTGTCATGAAAATTTTCAACTTTTTTGAATCTGAAATACTTCATGAAAATTTTCAACTTTTTTGAAGCCGAAATGTTTTCATGAAAATGTTCAACTTTTTTGAATCTGAAATACTTCATGAAAATGGTCGACTTTTTTAAAACCGAAATCCTGTCGTGAAAATTTTCAACTTTTTTAATCCGAAATACTTCATGAAAATGTTCAACTTTTTTGAAGCCGAAATCTTTTCATGAAAATGTTCAACTTTTTTGAAGCTGAAATACTTCATGAAAATGTTCAACTTTTTTGAAGCTGAAATATTTCATGAAAATTTTCACCTTTTTTGAATCCGAAATACTTCATGAAAATTTTCACCTTTTTTGAAGCCGAATTTCTTCATGAAAATTTTCAACTTTTTGCTAGCCGAAATACTTCATGAAAATTTTCAACTTTTTTGAAGCCGAAATCTTTTCACGAAAATGTTCAACTGTTTTGAAGCTTAAATTCTTTCATGAAAATTTTCAACTTTTTTAAAGCCGAAATCCTGTCGTGAAAATTTTCAACTTTTTTGAAGCCGAAATACTTCATGAAAATTTTCACCTTTTTTGAAGCCGAATTTCTTCATGAAAATTTTCAACTTTTTGCTAGCCGAAATACTTCATGAAAATTTTCAACTTTTTTGAAGCCGAAATCTTTTCACGAAAATGTTCAACTGTTTTGAAGCTTAAATTCTTTCATGAAAATTTTCGACTTTTTTGAAGCCGAAATACTTCATGAAAATTTTCAACTTTTTTGTAGCCGAAATACTGTCATGAAAATGTTCAACTTTTTTGAAGCTGAAATACTTCATGAAAATGGTCGACTTTTTTAAAGCCGAAATATTTCATGAAAATTTTCACCTTTTTTGAATCCGAAATACTTCATGAAAATTTTCAACTTTTTTGAAGCCCAAATACTTCATGAAAATTTTCAACTTTTTTGAAGCCCAAATATTTCATGAAAATTTTCACCTTTTTTGAAGCCGAATTTCTTCATGAAAATTTTCGACTTTTTTGAAGCCTAAATACTTCATGAAAATTTTCAACTTTTTTGAAGCCGAAATCTTTTCATGAAAATGTTCAACTTTTTTGAAGCTGAAATACTTCATGAAAATGGTCGACTTTTTTGAAGCCGAAATACTGTCATGAAAATGTTCAACTTTTTTGAAGCCGAAATACTGTCATGAAAATTTTCAACTTTTTTGAATCTGAAATACTTCATGAAAATGGTCGACTTTTTTGGAACTGAAATCTTTTCCTGAAAATGTTCAACTTTTTTGAATCTGAAATACGTCATGAAAATTTTCAACTTTTTTAAAGCCGAAATCCTGTCGTGAAAATTTTCAACTTTTTTGAAGCCGAAATACTTCATGAAAATTTTCAACTTTTCTGAAGCCGAAATACTGTCATGAAAATGTTCAACTTTTTTGAAGCCGAAATACTGTCATGAAAATTTTCAACTTTTTTGAATATGAAATACTTCATGAAAATTTTCACCTTTTTTGAAGCCGAATTTCTTCATGAAAATTTTCAACTTTTTTCTAGCCGAAATACTTCATGAAAATTTTCAACTTTTTTGAAGCCGAAATCTTTTCACGAAAATGTTCAACTGTTTTGAAGCTGAAATTCCTTCATGAAAATTTTAAACTTTTTTGAAGCCGAAATACTTCATGAAAATTTTCAACTTTTTTGAAGCCGAAATCTTTTCATGAAAATGTTCAACTTTTTTGAAGCTGAAATATTTCATGAAAATTTTCAACTTTTTTGAAGCCGAAATACTGTCATGAAAATTTTCAACTTTTTTGAATCTGAAATACTTCATGAAAATTTTCAACTTTTTTGAAGCCGAAATGTTTTCATGAAAATGTTCAACTTTTTTGAATCTGAAATACTTCATGAAAATGGTCGACTTTTTTAAAACCGAAATCCTGTCGTGAAAATTTTCAACTTTTTTGAATCTGAAATACTTCATGAAAATTTTCAACTTTTTTGAAGCCGAAATCTTTTCATGAAAATGTTCAACTTTTTTGAAGCTGAAATACTTCATGAAAATGTTCAACTTTTTTGAAGCCGAAATATTTCATGAAAATTTTCACCTTTTTTGAATCCGAAATACTTCATGAAAATTTTGAACTTTTTTGGAGCCCAAATACTTCATGAAAATTTTCAACTTTTTTGAAGCCGAAATCTTTTCATGAAAATGTTCAAATTTTTTGAAGCTGAAATACTTCATGAAAATGGTCGATTTTTTTAAAGCCGAAATATTTCATGAAAATTTTCACCTTTTTTGAATCCGAAATACTTCATGAAAATTTTCAACTTTTTTGAAGCCGAAATACTTCATGAAAATTTTCAAATTTTTTGAAGCCCAAATATTTCATGAAAATTTTCAACTTTTTTGAAGCCGAATTTCTTCATGAAAATTTTCAACTTTTTTCTAGCCGAAATACTTCATGAAAATTTTCAACTTTTTTGAAGCCGAAATCTTTTCACGAAAATGTTCAACTTTTTTGAACCTGAAATACTTCATGAAAATGGTCGACTTTTTTGGAACTGAAATCTTTTCCTGAAAATTTTCAACTTTTTTGAATCTGAAATACTTCATGAAAATTTTCAACTTTTTTGAAGCCGAAATACTGTCATGAAAATTTTCAACTTTTTTGAATATGAAATACTTCATGAAAATTTTCACCTTTTTTGAAGCCGAATTTCTTCATGAAAATTTTCAACTTTTTTCTAGCCGAAATACTTCATGAAAATTTTCAACTTTTTTGAAGCCGAAATCTTTTCACGAAAATGTTCAACTGTTTTGAAGCTGAAATTCCTTCATGAAAATTTTAAACTTTTTTGAAGCCGAAATACTTCATGAAAATTTTCAACTTTTTTGAAGCCGAAATCTTTTCATGAAAATGTTCAACTTTTTTGAAGCTGAAATATTTCATGAAAATTTTCAACTTTTTTGAAGCCGAAATACTGTCATGAAAATTTTCAACTTTTTTGAATCTGAAATACTTCATGAAAATTTTCAACTTTTTTGAAACCGAAATGTTTTCATGAAAATGTTCAACTTTTTTGAATCTGAAATACTTCATGAAAATGGTCGACTTTTTTAAAACCGAAATCCTGTCGTGAAAATTTTCAACTTTTTTGAATCTGAAATACTTCATGAAAATTTTCAACTTTTTTGAAGCCGAAATCTTTTCATGAAAATGTTCAACTTTTTTGAAGCTGAAATACTTCATGAAAATGTTCAACTTTTTTGAAGCTGAAATATTTCATGAAAATTTTCACCTTTTTTGAATCCGAAATACTTCATGAAAATTTTCAACTTTTTTGAAGCCGAAATACTTCATGAAAATTTTCAAATTTTTTGAAGCCCAAATATTTCATGAAAATTTTCAACTTTTTTGAAGCCGAATTTCTTCATGAAAATTTTCAACTTTTTTCTAGCCGAAATACTTAATGAAAATTTTCAACTTTTTTGAAGCCGAAATCTTTTCACGAAAATGTTCAACTTTTTTGAACCTGAAATACTTCATGAAAATGGTCGACTTTTTTGGAACTGAAATCTTTTCCTGAAAATTTTCAACTTTTTTGAATCTGAAATACTTCATGAAAATTTTCAACTTTTTTGAAGCCGAAATGTTTTCATGAAAATGTTCAACTTTTTTGAATCTGAAATACTTCATGAAAATGGTCGACTTTTTTAAAACCGAAATCCTGTCGTGAAAATTTTCAACTTTTTTAATCCGAAATACTTCATGAAAATGTTCAACTTTTTTGAAGCCGAAATCTTTTCATGAAAATGTTCAACTTTTTTGAAGCTGAAATACTTCATGAAAATGTTCAACTTTTTTGAAGCTGAAATATTTCATGAAAATTTTCACCTTTTTTGAATCCGAAATACTTCATGAAAATTTTGAACTTTTTTGAAGCCCAAATACTTCATGAAAATTTTCAACTTTTTTGAAGCCGAAATCTTTTCATGAAAATGTTCAACTTTTTTGAAGCTGAAATACTTCATGAAAATGGTCGATTTTTTTAAAGCCGAAATATTTCATGAAAATTTTCACCTTTTTTGAATCCGAAATACTTCATGAAAATTTTCAACTTTTTTGAAGCCGAAATACTTCATGAAAATTTTCAACTTTTTTGAAGCCCAAATATTTCATGAAAATTTTCACCTTTTTTGAAGCCGAATTTCTTCATGAAAATTTTCAACTTTTTTCTAGCCGAAATACTTCATGAAAATTTTCAACTTTTTTGAAGCCGAAATCTTTTCACGAAAATGTTCAACTTTTTTGAACCTGAAATACTTCATGAAAATGGTCGACTTTTTTGGAACTGAAATCTTGTCCTGAAAATTTTCAACTTTTTTGAATCTGAAATACTTCATGAAAATTTTCAACTTTTTTAAAGCCGAAATCCTGTCGTGAAAATTTTCAACTTTTTTGAAGCCGAAATACTTCATGAAAATTTTCACCTTTTTTGAAGCCGAATTTCTTCATGAAAATTTTCAACTTTTTTCTAGCCGAAATACTTCATGAAAATTTTCAACTTTTTTGAAGCCGAAATCTTTTCACGAAAATGTTCAACTGTTTTGAAGCTTAAATTCTTTCATGAAAATTTTCGACTTTTTTGAAGCCGAAATACTGTCATGAAAATTTTCAACTTTTTTGAATCTGAAATACTTCATGAAAATTTTCAACTTTTTTGAAGCCGAAATCTTTTCATGAAAATTTTCAACTTTTTTGAATCCGAAATACTTCATGAAAATTTTCAACTTTTTTGAAGCCGAAATGTTTTCATGAAAATGTTCAACTTTTTTGAATCTGAAATACTTCATGAAAATGGTCGACTTTTTTAAAACCGAAATCCTGTCGTGAAAATTTTCAACTTTTTTAATCCGAAATACTGTCATGAAAATGTTAAACTTTTTTGAAGCCGAAATACTGTCATGAAAATTTTCAACTTTTTTGAATCTGAAATACTTCATGAAAATTTTCAACTTTTTTGAAGCCGAAATGTTTTCATGAAAATGTTCAACTTTTTTGAATCTGAAATACTTCATGAAAATGGTCGACTTTTTTAAAACCGAAATCCTGTCGTGAAAATTTTCACCTTTTTTGAAGCCCAAATACTTCATGAAAATTTTCAACTTTTTTGAAGCCGAAATCTTTTCATGAAAATGTTCAACTTTTTTGAAGCTGAAATACTTCATGAAAATGGTCGACTTTTTTAAAGCCGAAATATTTCATGAAAATTTTCACCTTTTTTGAACCCGAAATACTTCATGAAAATTTTCAACTTTTTTGAAGCCCAAATACTTCATGAAAATTTTCAACTTTTTTGAAGCCCAAATATTTCATGAAAATTTTCACCTTTTTTGAAGCCGAATTTCTTCATGAAAATTTTCGACTTTTTTGAAGCCGAAATACTTCATGAAAATTTTCAACTTTTTTGAAGCCGAAATCTTTTCATGAAAATGTTCAACTTTTTTGAAGCTGAAATACTTCATGAAAATGGTCGACTTTTTTGAAGCCGAAATACTGTCATGAAAATGTTCAACTTTTTTGAAGCCGAAATACTGTCATGAAAATTTTCAACTTTTTTGAATCTGAAATACTTCATGAAAATGGTCGACTTTTTTGGAACTGAAATCTTTTCCTGAAAATGTTCAACTTTTTTGAATCTGAAATACGTCATGAAAATTTTCAACTTTTTTAAAGCCGAAATCCTGTCGTGAAAATTTTCAACTTTTTTGAAGCCGAAATACTTCATGAAAATTTTCAACTTTTCTGAAGCCGAAATACTGTCATGAAAATGTTCAACTTTTTTGAAGCCGAAATACTGTCATGAAAATTTTCAACTTTTTTGAATATGAAATACTTCATGAAAATTTTCACCTTTTTTGAAGCCGAATTTCTTCATGAAAATTTTCAACTTTTTTCTAGCCGAAATACTTCATGAAAATTTTCAACTTTTTTGAAGCCGAAATCTTTTCACGAAAATGTTCAACTGTTTTGAAGCTGAAATTCCTTCATGAAAATTTTAAACTTTTTTGAAGCCGAAATACTTCATGAAAATTTTCAACTTTTTTGAAGCCGAAATCTTTTCATGAAAATGTTCAACTTTTTTGAAGCTGAAATATTTCATGAAAATTTTCAACTTTTTTGAAGCCGAAATACTGTCATGAAAATTTTCAACTTTTTTGAATCTGAAATACTTCATGAAAATTTTCAACTTTTTTGAAGCCGAAATGTTTTCATGAAAATGTTCAACTTTTTTGAATCTGAAATACTTCATGAAAATGGTCGACTTTTTTAAAACCGAAATCCTGTCGTGAAAATTTTCAACTTTTTTGAATCTGAAATACTTCATGAAAATTTTCAACTTTTTTGAAGCCGAAATCTTTTCATGAAAATGTTCAACTTTTTTGAAGCTGAAATACTTCATGAAAATGTTCAACTTTTTTGAAGCTGAAATATTTCATGAAAATTTTCACCTTTTTTGAATCCGAAATACTTCATGAAAATTTTGAACTTTTTTGGAGCCCAAATACTTCATGAAAATTTTCAACTTTTTTGAAGCCGAAATCTTTTCATGAAAATGTTCAAATTTTTTGAAGCTGAAATACTTCATGAAAATGGTCGATTTTTTTAAAGCCGAAATATTTCATGAAAATTTTCACCTTTTTTGAATCCGAAATACTTCATGAAAATTTTCAACTTTTTTGAAGCCGAAATACTTCATGAAAATTTTCAAATTTTTTGAAGCCCAAATATTTCATGAAAATTTTCAACTTTTTTGAAGCCGAATTTCTTCATGAAAATTTTCAACTTTTTTCTAGCCGAAATACTTCATGAAAATTTTCAACTTTTTTGAAGCCGAAATCTTTTCACGAAAATGTTCAACTTTTTTGAACCTGAAATACTTCATGAAAATGGTCGACTTTTTTGGAACTGAAATCTTTTCCTGAAAATTTTCAACTTTTTTGAATCTGAAATACTTCATGAAAATTTTCAACTTTTTTGAAGCCGAAATACTGTCATGAAAATTTTCAACTTTTTTGAATATGAAATACTTCATGAAAATTTTCACCTTTTTTGAAGCCGAATTTCTTCATGAAAATTTTCAACTTTTTTCTAGCCGAAATACTTCATGAAAATTTTCAACTTTTTTGAAGCCGAAATCTTTTCACGAAAATGTTCAACTGTTTTGAAGCTGAAATTCCTTCATGAAAATTTTAAACTTTTTTGAAGCCGAAATACTTCATGAAAATTTTCAACTTTTTTGAAGCCGAAATCTTTTCATGAAAATGTTCAACTTTTTTGAAGCTGAAATATTTCATGAAAATTTTCAACTTTTTTGAAGCCGAAATACTGTCATGAAAATTTTCAACTTTTTTGAATCTGAAATACTTCATGAAAATTTTCAACTTTTTTGAAGCCGAAATGTTTTCATGAAAATGTTCAACTTTTTTGAATCTGAAATACTTCATGAAAATGGTCGACTTTTTTAAAACCGAAATCCTGTCGTGAAAATTTTCAACTTTTTTGAATCTGAAATACTTCATGAAAATTTTCAACTTTTTTGAAGCCGAAATCTTTTCATGAAAATGTTCAACTTTTTTGAAGCTGAAATACTTCATGAAAATGTTCAACTTTTTTGAAGCTGAAATATTTCATGAAAATTTTCACCTTTTTTGAATCCGAAATACTTCATGAAAATTTTGAACTTTTTTGGAGCCCAAATACTTCATGAAAATTTTCAACTTTTTTGAAGCCGAAATCTTTTCATGAAAATGTTCAACTTTTTTGAAGCTGAAATACTTCATGAAAATGGTCGATTTTTTTAAAGCCGAAATATTTCATGAAAATTTTCACCTTTTTTGAATCCGAAATACTTCATGAAAATTTTCAACTTTTTTGAAGCCGAAATACTTCATGAAAATTTTCAACTTTTTTGAAGCCCAAATATTTCATGAAAATTTTCACCTTTTTTGAAGCCGAATTTCTTCATGAAAATTTTCAACTTTTTTCTAGCCGAAATACTTCATGAAAATTTTCAACTTTTTTGAAGCCGAAATCTTTTCACGAAAATGTTCAACTTTTTTGAACCTGAAATACTTCATGAAAATGGTCGACTTTTTTGGAACTGAAATCTTTTCCTGAAAATTTTCAACTTTTTTGAATCTGAAATACTTCATGAAAATTTTCAACTTTTTTAAAGCCGAAATCCTGTCGTGAAAATTTTCAACTTTTTTGAAGCCGAAATACTTCATGAAAATTTTCACCTTTTTTGAAGCCGAATTTCTTCATGAAAATTTTCAACTTTTTTCTAGCCGAAATACTTCATGAAAATTTTCAACTTTTTTGAAGCCGAAATCTTTTCACGAAAATGTTCAACTGTTTTGAAGCTTAAATTCTTTCATGAAAATTTTCGACTTTTTTGAAGCCGAAATACTTCATGAAAATTTTCAACTTTTTTGAAGCCGAAATACTGTCATGAAAATGTTCAACTTTTTTGAAGCTGAAATACTTCATGAAAATGGTCGACTTTTTTAAAGCCGAAATATTTCATGAAAATTTTCACCTTTTTTGAATCCGAAATACTTCATGAAAATTTTCAACTTTTTTGAAGCCCAAATACTTCATGAAAATTTTCAACTTTTTTGAAGCCCAAATATTTCATGAAAATTTTCACCTTTTTTGAAGCCGAATTTCTTCATTAAAATTTTCGACTTTTTTGAAGCCGAAATACTTCATGAAAATTTTCAACTTTTTTGAAGCCGAAATCTTTTCATGAAAATGTTCAACTTTTTTGAAGCTGAAATACTTCATGAAAATGGTCGACTTTTTTGAAGCCGAAATACTGTCATGAAAATGTTCAACTTTTTTGAAGCCGAAATACTGTCATGAAAATTTTCAACTTTTTTGAATCTGAAATACTTCATGAAAATGGTCGACTTTTTTGGAACTGAAATCTTTTCCTGAAAATGTTCAACTTTTTTGAATCTGAAATACGTCATGAAAATTTTCAACTTTTTTAAAGCCGAAATCCTGTCGTGAAAATTTTCAACTTTTTTGAAGCCGAAATACTTCATGAAAATTTTCAACTTTTCTGAAGCCGAAATACTGTCATGAAAATGTTCAACTTTTTTGAAGCCGAAATACTGTCATGAAAATTTTCAACTTTTTTGAATCTGAAATACTTCATGAAAATTTTCACCTTTTTTGAAGCCGAATTTCTTCATGAAAATTTTCAACTTTTTTCTAGCCGAAATACTTCATGAAAATTTTCAACTTTTTTGAAGCCGAAATCTTTTCACGAAAATGTTCAACTGTTTTGAAGCTGAAATTCTTTCATGAAAATTTTAAACTTTTTTGAAGCCGAAATACTTCATGAAAATTTTAAACTTTTTTGAAGCCGAAATCTTTTCATGAAAATGTTCACCTTTTTTGAAGCTGAAATACTTCATGAAAATGGTCGACTTTTTTAAAGCCGAAATCCTGACGTGAAAATTTTCAACTTTTTTGAATCTGAAATACTTCATGAAAATTTTCAACTTTTTTGAAGCCGAAATGTTTTCATGAAAATGTTCAACTTTTTTGAATCTGAAATACTTCATGAAAATGGTCGACTTTTTTAAAACCGAAATCCTGTCGTGAAAATTTTCAACTTTTTTGAATCTGAAATACTTCATGAAAATTTTCAACTTTTTTGAAGCCGAAATCTTTTCATGAAAATGTTCAACTTTTTTGAAGCTGAAATACTTCATGAAAATGTTCAACTTTTTTGAAGCTGAAATATTTCATGAAAATTTTCACCTTTTTTGAATCCGAAATACTTCATGAAAATTTTGAACTTTTTTGGAGCCCAAATACTTCATGAAAATTTTCAACTTTTTTGAAGCCGAAATCTTTTCATGAAAATGTTCAACTTTTTTGAAGCTGAAATACTTCATGAAAATGGTCGATTTTTTTAAAGCCGAAATATTTCATGAAAATTTTCACCTTTTTTGAATCCGAAATACTTCATGAAAATTTTCAACTTTTTTGAAGCCGAAATACTTCATGAAAATTTTCAACTTTTTTGAAGCCCAAATATTTCATGAAAATTTTCACCTTTTTTGAAGCCGAATTTCTTCATGAAAATTTTCAACTTTTTTCTAGCCGAAATACTTCATGAAAATTTTCAACTTTTTTGAAGCCGAAATCTTTTCACGAAAATGTTCAACTTTTTTGAACCTGAAATACTTCATGAAAATGGTCGACTTTTTTGGAACTGAAATCTTTTCCTGAAAATTTTCAACTTTTTTGAATCTGAAATACTTCATGAAAATTTTCAACTTTTTTAAAGCCGAAATCCTGTCGTGAAAATTTTCAACTTTTTTGAAGCCGAAATACTTCATGAAAATTTTCACCTTTTTTGAAGCCGAATTTCTTCATGAAAATTTTCAACTTTTTTCTAGCCGAAATACTTCATGAAAATTTTCAACTTTTTTGAAGCCGAAATCTTTTCACGAAAATGTTCAACTGTTTTGAAGCTTAAATTCTTTCATGAAAATTTTCGACTTTTTTGAAGCCGAAATACTTCATGAAAATTTTCAACTTTTTTGAAGCCGAAATACTGTCATGAAAATGTTCAACTTTTTTGAAGCTGAAATACTTCATGAAAATGGTCGACTTTTTTAAAGCCGAAATATTTCATGAAAATTTTCACCTTTTTTGAATCCGAAATACTTCATGAAAATTTTCAACTTTTTTGAAGCCCAAATACTTCATGAAAATTTTCAACTTTTTTGAAGCCCAAATATTTCATGAAAATTTTCACCTTTTTTGAAGCCGAATTTCTTCATTAAAATTTTCGACTTTTTTGAAGCCGAAATACTTCATGAAAATTTTCAACTTTTTTGAAGCCGAAATCTTTTCATGAAAATGTTCAACTTTTTTGAAGCTGAAATACTTCATGAAAATGGTCGACTTTTTTGAAGCCGAAATACTGTCATGAAAATGTTCAACTTTTTTGAAGCCGAAATACTGTCATGAAAATTTTCAACTTTTTTGAATCTGAAATACTTCATGAAAATGGTCGACTTTTTTGGAACTGAAATCTTTTCCTGAAAATGTTCAACTTTTTTGAATCTGAAATACGTCATGAAAATTTTCAACTTTTTTAAAGCCGAAATCCTGTCGTGAAAATTTTCAACTTTTTTGAAGCCGAAATACTTCATGAAAATTTTCAACTTTTCTGAAGCCGAAATACTGTCATGAAAATGTTCAACTTTTTTGAAGCCGAAATACTGTCATGAAAATTTTCAACTTTTTTGAATCTGAAATACTTCATGAAAATTTTCACCTTTTTTGAAGCCGAATTTCTTCATGAAAATTTTCAACTTTTTTCTAGCCGAAATACTTCATGAAAATTTTCAACTTTTTTGAAGCCGAAATCTTTTCACGAAAATGTTCAACTGTTTTGAAGCTGAAATTCTTTCATGAAAATTTTAAACTTTTTTGAAGCCGAAATACTTCATGAAAATTTTAAACTTTTTTGAAGCCGAAATCTTTTCATGAAAATGTTCACCTTTTTTGAAGCTGAAATACTTCATGAAAATGGTCGACTTTTTTAAAGCCGAAATCCTGACGTGAAAATTTTCAACTTTTTTGAAGCCGAAATACTTCATGAAAATTTTCAACTTTTTTGAAGCCGAAATACTGTCATGAAAATGTTCAACTTTTTTGAAGCCGAAATACTGTCATGAAAATTTTCAACTTTTTTGAATCTGAAATACTTCATGAAAATTTTCAACTTTTTTGAAGCCGAAATCTTTTCATGAAAATTTTCAACTTTTTTGAATCCGAAATACTTCATGAAAATTTTCAACTTTTTTGAAGCCGAAATGTTTTCATGAAAATGTTCAACTTTTTTGAATCTGAAATACTTCATGAAAATGGTTGACTTTTTTAAAACCGAAATCCTGTCGTGAAAATTTTCACCTTTTTTGAAGCCCAAATACTTCATGAAAATTTTCAACTTTTTTGAAGCCGAAATCTTTTCATGAAAATGTTCAACTTTTTTGAAGCTGAAATACTTCATGAAAATGGTCGACTTTTTTAAAGCCGAAATATTTCATGAAAATTTTCAACTTTTTTGAAGCCCAAATATTTCATGAAAATTTTCACCTTTTTTGAAGCCGAATTTCTTCATGAAAATTTTCAACTTTTTTCTAGCCGAAATACTTCATGAAAATTTTCAACTTTTTTGAAGCCGAAATCTTTTCACGAAAATGTTCAACTGTTTTGAAGCTGAAATTCTTTCATGAAAATTTTAAACTTTTTTGAAGCCGAAATACTTCATGAAAATTTTAAACTTTTTTGAAGCCGAAATCTTTTCATGAAAATGTTCACCTTTTTTGAAGCTGAAATACTTCATGAAAATGGTCGACTTTTTTAAAGCCGAAATCCTGACGTGAAAATTTTCAACTTTTTTGAAGCCGAAATACTTCATGAAAATTTTCAACTTTTTTGAAGCCGAAATACTGTCATGAAAATGTTCAACTTTTTTGAAGCCGAAATACTGTCATGAAAATTTTCAACTTTTTTGAATCTGAAATACTTCATGAAAATTTTCAACTTTTTTGAAGCCGAAATCTTTTCATGAAAATTTTCAACTTTTTTGAATCCGAAATACTTCATGAAAATTTTCAACTTTTTTGAAGCCGAAATGTTTTCATGAAAATGTTCAACTTTTTTGAATCTGAAATACTTCATGAAAATGGTTGACTTTTTTAAAACCGAAATCCTGTCGTGAAAATTTTCACCTTTTTTGAAGCCCAAATACTTCATGAAAATTTTCAACTTTTTTGAAGCCGAAATCTTTTCATGAAAATGTTCAACTTTTTTGAAGCTGAAATACTTCATGAAAATGGTCGACTTTTTTAAAGCCGAAATATTTCATGAAAATTTTCAACTTTTTTGAAGCCCAAATATTTCATGAAAATTTTCACCTTTTTTGAAGCCGAATTTCTTCATGAAAATTTTCAACTTTTTTCTAGCCGAAATACTTCATGAAAATTTTCAACTTTTTTGAAGCCGAAATCTTTTCACGAAAATGTTCAACTGTTTTGAAGCTGAAATTCTTTCATGAAAATTTTTGACTTTTTTGAAGCCGAAATACTTCATGAAAATTTTCAACTTTTTTGAAGCCGAAATCTTTTCATGAAAATGTTCAACTTTTTTGAAGCTGAAATACTTCATGAAAATGGTCGACTTTTTTAAAGCCGAAATCCTGTCGTGAAAATTTTCAACTTTTTTGAATCTGAAATACTTCATGAAAATTTTCAACTTTTTTAAAGCCGAAATCCTGTCGTGAAAATTTTCAACTTTTTTGAAGCCGAAATACTTCATGAAAATTTTCAACTTTTTTGAAGCCGAAATACTGTCATGAAAATGTTCAACTTTTTTTGAAGCCGAAATACTGTCATGAAAATTTTCAACTTTTTTGAATCTGAAATACTTCATGAAAATGGTCGACTTTTTTGGAACTGAAATCTTTTCCTGAAAATGTTCAACTTTTTTGAATCTGAAATACGTCATGAAAATTTTCAACTTTTTTAAAGCCGAAATCCTGTTGTGAAAATTTTCAACTTTTTTGAAGCCGAAATACTTCATGAAAATTTTCAACTTTTTTGAAGCCGAAATACTGTCATGAAAATTTTCAACTTTTTTGAAGCCGAAATACTGTCATGAAAATTTTCAACTTTTTTGAATCTGAAATACTTCATGAAAATTTTCAACTGTTTTGAAGCCGAAATGTTTTCATGAAAATGTTCAACTTTTTTGAATCTGAAATACTTCATGAAAATGGTCGACTTTTTTAAAACCGAAATCCTGTCGTGAAAATTTTCAACTTTTTTAATCCGAAATACTTCATGAAAATGTTCAACTTTTTTGAAGCCGAAATCTTTTCATGAAAATGTTCAACTTTTTTGAAGCTGAAATACTTCATGAAAATGTTCAACTTTTTTGAAGCTGAAATATTTCATGAAAATTTTCACCTTTTTTGAATCCGAAATACTTCATGAAAATTTTGAACTTTTTTGAAGCCGAAATCCTGTCGTGAAAATTTTCAACTTTTTTGAATCTGAAATACTTCATGAAAATTTTCAACTTTTTTAAAGCCGAAATCCTGTCGTGAAAATTTTCAACTTTTTTGAAGCCGAAATACTTCATGAAAATTTTCAACTTTTTTGAAGCCGAAATACTGTCATGAAAATGTTCAACTTTTTTTGAAGCCGAAATACTGTCATGAAAATTTTCAACTTTTTTGAATCTGAAATACTTCATGAAAATGGTCGACTTTTTTGGAACTGAAATCTTTTCCTGAAAATGTTCAACTTTTTTGAATCTGAAATACGTCATGAAAATTTTCAACTTTTTTAAAGCCGAAATCCTGTTGTGAAAATTTTCAACTTTTTTGAAGCCGAAATACTTCATGAAAATTTTCAACTTTTTTGAAGCCGAAATACTGTCATGAAAATTTTCAACTTTTTTGAAGCCGAAATACTGTCATGAAAATTTTCAACTTTTTTGAATCTGAAATACTTCATGAAAATTTTCAACTGTTTTGAAGCCGAAATGTTTTCATGAAAATGTTCAACTTTTTTGAATCTGAAATACTTCATGAAAATGGTCGACTTTTTTAAAACCGAAATCCTGTCGTGAAAATTTTCAACTTTTTTAATCCGAAATACTTCATGAAAATGTTCAACTTTTTTGAAGCCGAAATCTTTTCATGAAAATGTTCAACTTTTTTGAAGCTGAAATACTTCATGAAAATGTTCAACTTTTTTGAAGCTGAAATATTTCATGAAAATTTTCACCTTTTTTGAATCCGAAATACTTCATGAAAATTTTGAACTTCTTTGAAGCCCAAATACTTCATGAAAATTTTCAACTTTTTTGAAACCGAAATCTTTTCATGAAAATGTTCAACTTTTTTGAAGCTGAAATACTTCATGAAAATGGTCGACTTTATTAAAGCCGAAATATTTCATGAAAATTTTCACCTTTTTTGAATCTGAAATACTTCATGAAAATTTTCAACTTTTTTGAAACACAAATACTTCATGAAAATTTTCAACTTTTTTGAAGCCCAAATATTTCATGAAAATTTTCAACTTTTTTGAAGCCGAATTTCTTCATGAAAATTTTCAACTTTTTTCTAGCCGAAATACTTCATGAAAATTTTCAACTTTTTTGAAGCCGAAATCTTTTCACGAAAATGTTCAACTGTTTTGAAGCTGAAACTCTTTCATGAAAATTTTCGACTTTTTTGAAGCCGAAATCTTTTCATGAAAATGTTCAACTTTTTTGAACCTGAAATACTTCATGAAAATGGTCGACTTTTTTGGAACTGAAATCTTTTCCTGAAAATTTTCAACTTTTTTGAATCTGAAATACTTCATGAAAATTTTCAACTGTTTTGAAGCCGAAATGTTTTCATGAAAATGTTCAACTTTTTTGAATCTGAAATACTTCATGAAAATGGTCGACTTTTTTAAAACCGAAATCCTGTCGTGAAAATTTTCAACTTTTTTAATCCGAAATACTTCATGAAAATGTTCAACTTTTTTGAAGCCGAAATCTTTTCATGAAAATGTTCAACTTTTTTGAAGCTGAAATACTTCATGAAAATGTTCAACTTTTTTGAATCCGAAATACTTCATGAAAATTTTGAACTTTTTTGAAGCCCAAATACTTCATGAAAATTTTCAACTTTTTTGAAACCGAAATCTTTTCATGAAAATGTTAAACTTTTTTGAAGCTGAAATACTTCATGAAAATGGTCGACTTTATTAAAGCCGAAATATTTCATGAAAATTTTCAACTTTTTTGAATCTGAAATACTTCATGAAAATTTTCAACTTTTTTGAAACACAAATACTTCATGAAAATTTTCAACTTTTTTGAAGCCCAAATATTTCATGAAAATTTTCAACTTTTTTGAAGCCGAATTTCTTCATGAAAATTTTCAACTTTTTTCTAGCCGAAATACTTCATGAAAATTTTCAACTTTTTTGAAGCCGAAATCTTTTCACGAAAATGTTCAACTGTTTTGAAGCTGAAACTCTTTCATGAAAATTTTCGACTTTTTTGAAGCCGAAATCTTTTCATGAAAATGTTCAACTTTTTTGAACCTGAAATACTTCATGAAAATGGTCGACTTTTTTGGAACTGAAATCTTTTCCTGAAAATTTTCAACTTTTTTGAATCTGAAATACTTCATGAAAATTTTCAACTTTTTTAAAGCCGAAATCCTGTCGTGAAAATTTTCAACTTTTTTGAAGCTGAAATATTTCATGAAAATTTTCACCTTTTTTGAAGCCGAAATACTTCATGAAAATTTTGAACTTTTTTGAAGCCGAAATCTTTTCATGAAAATGTTCAACTTTTTTGAATCCGAAATACTTCATGAAAATTTTCAACTTTTTTGAAGCCGAAATCTTTTCATGAAAATTTTCAACTTTTTTGAATCTGAAATACTTCATGAAAATTTTCAACTTTTTTAAAGCCGAAATCCTGTCGTGAAAATTTTCAACTTTTTTGAAGCCGAAATACTTCATGAAAATTTTCAACTTTTTTGAAGCCGAAATACTGTCATGAAAATGTTCAACTTTTTTTGAAGCCGAAATACTGTCATGAAAATTTTCAACTTTTTTGAAGCCGAAATACTGTCATGAAAATTTTCAACTTTTTTGAATCTGAAATACTTCATGAAAATTTTCAACTGTTTTGAAGCCGAAATGTTTTCATGAAAATGTTCAACTTTTTTGAATCTGAAATACTTCATGAAAATGGTCGACTTTTTTAAAACCGAAATCTTTTCATGAAAATGTTCAACTTTTTTGAAGCTGAAATACTTCATGAAAATGGTCGACTTTATTAAAGCCGAAATATTTCATGAAAATTTTCACCTTTTTTGAATCTGAAATACTTCATGAAAATTTTCAACTTTTTTGAAACACAAATACTTCATGAAAATTTTCAACTTTTTTGAAGCCCAAATATTTCATGAAAATTTTCAACTTTTTTGAAGCCGAATTTCTTCATGAAAATTTTCAACTTTTTTCTAGCCGAAACCTGAAATACTTCATGAAAATGGTCGACTTTTTTGGAACTGAAATCTTTTCCTGAAAATTTTCAACTTTTTTGAATCTGAAATACTTCATGAAAATTTTCAACTTTTTTAAAGCCGAAATCCTGTCGTGAAAATTTTCAACTTTTTTGAAGCTGAAATATTTCATGAAAATTTTCACCTTTTTTGAAGCCGAAATACTTCATGAAAATTTTGAACTTTTTTGAAGCCGAAATCTTTTCATGAAAATGTTAAACTTTTTTGAAGCTGAAATACTTCATGAAAATGGTCGACTTTTTTAAAGCCGAAATATTTCATGAAAATTTTCACCTTTTTTGAATCCGAAATACTTCATGAAAATTTTCAACTTTTTTGAAGCCCAAATACTTCATGAAAATTTTCAACTTTTTTGAAGCCCAAATATTTCATGAAAATTTTCACCTTTTTGTGAAGCCGAATTTCTTCATGAAAATTTTCAACTTTTTTCTAGCCGAAATACTTCATGAAAATTTTCAACTTTTTTGAAGCCGAAATCTTTTCACGAAAATGTTCAACTGTTTTGAAGCTGAAATTCTTTCATGAAAATTTTCGACTTTTTTGAAGCCGAAATCTTTTCATGAAAATGTTCAACTTTTTTGAACCTGAAATACTTCATGAAAATGGTCGACTTTTTTGGAACTGAAATCTTTTCCTGAAAATTTTCAACTTTTTTGAATCTGAAATACTTCATGAAAATTTTCAACTTTTTTAAAGCCGAAATCCTGTCGTGAAAATTTTCAACTTTTTTGAAGCTGAAATATTTCATGAAAATTTTCACCTTTTTTGAAGCCGAAATACTTCATGAAAATTTTGAACTTTTTTGAAGCCGAAATCTTTTCATGAAAATGTTCAACTTTTTTGAAGCTGAAATACTTCATGAAAATGGTCGACTTTTTTAAAGCCGAAATATTTCATGAAAATTTTCACCTTTTTTGAATCCGAAATACTTCATGAAAATTTTCAACTTTTTTGAAGCCCAAATACTTCATGAAAATTTTCAACTTTTTTGAAGCCCAAATATTTCATGAAAATTTTCACCTTTTTGTGAAGCCGAATTTCTTCATGAAAATTTTCAACTTTTTTCTAGCCGAAATACTTCATGAAAATTTTCAACTTTTTTGAAGCCGAAATCTTTTCACGAAAATGTTCAACTGTTTTGAAGCTGAAATTCTTTCATGAAAATTTTCGACTTTTTTGAAGCCGAAATCTTTTCATGAAAATGTTCAACTTTTTTGAACCTGAAATACTTCATGAAAATGGTCGACTTTTTTGGAACTGAAATCTTTTCCTGAAAATTTTCAACTTTTTTGAATCTGAAATACTTCATGAAAATTTTCAACTTTTTTAAAGCCGAAATCCTGTCGTGAAAATTTTCAACTTTTTTGAAGCTGAAATATTTCATGAAAATTTTCACCTTTTTTGAAGCCGAAATACTTCATGAAAATTTTGAACTTTTTTGAAGCCGAAATCTTTTCATGAAAATGTTCAACTTTTTTGAAGCTGAAATACTTCATGAAAATGGTCGACTTTTTTAAAGCCGAAATATTTCATGAAAATTTTCACCTTTTTTGAATCCGAAATACTTCATGAAAATTTTCAACTTTTTTGAAGCCCAAATACTTCATGAAAATTTTCAACTTTTTTGAAGCCCAAATATTTCATGAAAATTTTCACCTTTTTGTGAAGCCGAATTTCTTCATGAAAATTTTCAACTTTTTTCTAGCCGAAATACTTCATGAAAATTTTCAACTTTTTTGAAGCCGAAATCTTTTCACGAAAATGTTCAACTGTTTTGAAGCTGAAATTCTTTCATGAAAATTTTCGACTTTTTTGAAGCCGAAATCTTTTCATGAAAATGTTCAACTTTTTTGAACCTGAAATACTTCATGAAAATGGTCGACTTTTTTGGAACTGAAATCTTTTCCTGAAAATTTTCAACTTTTTTGAATCTGAAATACTTCATGAAAATTTTCAACTTTTTTAAAGCCGAAATCCTGTCGAGAAAAATTTCAACTTTTTTGAAGCTGAAATATTTCATGAAAATTTTCACCTTTTTTGAAGCCGAAATACTTCATGAAAATTTTGAACTTTTTTGAAGCCCAAATACTTCATGAAAATTTTCAACTTTTTTGAAGCCGAAATCTTTTCATGAAAATGTTCAACTTTTTTGAAGCCCAAATACTTCATGAAAATGGTCGACTTTTTTAAAGCCGAAATATTTCATGAAAATTTTCAACTTTTTTGAAGCCGAAATCTTTTCATGAAAATGTTCAACTTTTTTGAAGCCGAAATACTTCATGAAAATGGTCGACTTTTTTGGAACTGAAATCTTTTCCTGAAAATTTTCAACTTTTTTGAATCTGAAATACTTCATGAAAATTTTCAACTTTTTTAAAGCCGAAATCCTGTCGTGAAAATTTTCAACTTTTTTGAAGCTGAAATATTTCATGAAAATTTTCACCTTTTTTGAAGCCGAAATACTTCATGAAAATTTTGAACTTTTTTGAAGCCCAAATACTTCATGAAAATTTTCACCTTTTTTGAAGCCGAATTTCTTCATGAAAATTTTCAACTTTTTTCTAGCCGAAATACTTCATGAAAATTTTCAACTTTTTTGAAGCCGAAATCTTTTCACGAAAATGTTCAACTGTTTTGAAGCTGAAATTCTTTCATGAAAATTTTCGACTTTTTTGAAGCCGAAATACTTCATGAAAATTTTCAACTTTTTTGAAGCCGAAATCTTTTCATGAAAATGTTCAACTTTTTTGAAGCTGAAATACTTCATGAAAATGGTCGACTTTTTTAAAGCCGAAATCCTGTCGTGAAAATTTTCAACTTTTTTGAATCTGAAATACTTCATGAAAATTTTCAACTTTTTTAAAGCCGAAATCCTGTCGTGAAAATTTTCAACTTTTTTGAAGCCGAAATACTTCATGAAAATGGTCGACTTTTTTGGAACTGAAATCTTTTCCTGAAAATGTTCAACTTTTTTGAATCTGAAATACGTCATGAAAATTTTCAACTTTTTTAAAGTCGAAATCCTGTCGTGAAAATTTTCAACTTTTTTGAAACCGAAATACTTCATGAAAATTTTCAACTTTTTTGAAGCCGAAATACTGTCATGAAAATTTTCAACTTTTTTGAAGCCGAAATACTGTCATGAAAATTTTCAACTTTTTTGAATCTGAAATACTTCATGAAAATGGTCGACTTTTTTAAAGCCGAAATATTTCATGAAAATTTTCACCTTTTTTGAATCCGAAATACTTCATGAAAATTTTCAACTTTTTTGAAGCCCAAATACTTCATGAAAATTTTCAACTTTTTTGAAGCCCAAATATTTCATGAAAATTTTCACCTTTTTTGAAGCCGAATTTCTTCATGAAAATTTTCAACTTTTTTCTAGCCGAAATACTTCATGAAAATTTTCAACTTTTTTGAAGCCGAAATCTTTTCACGAAAATGTTCAACTTTTTTGAACCTGAAATACTTCATGAAAATGGTCGACTTTTTTGGAACTGAAATCTTTTCCTGAAAATTTTCAACTTTTTTGAATCTGAAATACTTCATGAAAATTTTCAACTTTTTTAAAGCCGAAATCCTGTCGTGAAAATTTTCAACTTTTTTGAAGCTGAAATATTTCATGAAAATTTTCACCTTTTTTGAAGCCGAAATACTTCATGAAAATTTTCAACTTTTTTGAAGCCGAAATCCTTTCATGAAAATGTTCAACTTTTTTGAAGCTGAAATACTTCATGAAAATGGTCGACTTTTTTAAAGCCGAAATATTTCATGAAAATTTTCACCTTTTTTGAATCCGAAATACTTCATGAAAATTTTCAACTTTTTTGAAGCCCAAATATTTCATGAAAATTTTCACCTTTTTGTGAAGCCGAATTTCTTCATGAAAATTTTCAACTTTTTTCTAGCCGAAATACTTCATGAAAATTTTCAACTTTTTTGAAGCCGAAATCTTTTCACGAAAATGTTCAACTGTTTTGAAGCTGAAATTCTTTCATGAAAATTTTCGACTTTTTTGAAGCCGAAATCTTTTCATGAAAATGTTCAACTTTTTTGAACCTGAAATACTTCATGAAAATGGTCGACTTTTTTGGAACTGAAATCTTTTCCTGAAAATTTTCAACTTTTTTGAATCTGAAATACTTCATGAAAATTTTCAACTTTTTTAAAGCCGAAATCCTGTCGAGAAAAATTTCAACTTTTTTGAAGCTGAAATATTTCATGAAAATTTTCACCTTTTTTGAAGCCGAAATACTTCATGAAAATTTTGAACTTTTTTGAAGCCCAAATACTTCATGAAAATTTTCAACTTTTTTGAAGCCGAAATCTTTTCATGAAAATGTTCAACTTTTTTGAAGCCCAAATACTTCATGAAAATGGTCGACTTTTTTAAAGCCGAAATATTTCATGAAAATTTTCAACTTTTTTGAAGCCGAAATCTTTTCATGAAAATGTTCAACTTTTTTGAAGCCGAAATACTTCATGAAAATGGTCGACTTTTTTGGAACTGAAATCTTTTCCTGAAAATTTTCAACTTTTTTGAATCTGAAATACTTCATGAAAATTTTCAACTTTTTTAAAGCCGAAATCCTGTCGTGAAAATTTTCAACTTTTTTGAAGCTGAAATATTTCATGAAAATTTTCACCTTTTTTGAAGCCGAAATACTTCATGAAAATTTTGAACTTTTTTGAAGCCCAAATACTTCATGAAAATTTTCACCTTTTTTGAAGCCGAATTTCTTCATGAAAATTTTCAACTTTTTTGAAGCCGAAATCTTTTCACGAAAATGTTCAACTGTTTTGAAGCTGAAATTCTTTCATGAAAATTTTCGACTTTTTTGAAGCCGAAATACTTCATGAAAATTTTCAACTTTTTTGAAGCCGAAATCTTTTCATGAAAATGTTCAACTTTTTTGAAGCTGAAATACTTCATGAAAATGGTCGACTTTTTTAAAGCCGAAATCCTGTCGTGAAAATTTTCAACTTTTTTGAATCTGAAATACTTCATGAAAATTTTCAACTTTTTTAAAGCCGAAATCCTGTCGTGAAAATTTTCAACTTTTTTGAAGCCGAAATACTTCATGAAAATGGTCGACTTTTTTGGAACTGAAATCTTTTCCTGAAAATGTTCAACTTTTTTGAATCTGAAATACGTCATGAAAATTTTCAACTTTTTTAAAGCCGAAATCCTGTCGTGAAAATTTTCAACTTTTTTGAAGCCGAAATACTTCATGAAAATTTTCAACTTTTTTGAAGCCGAAATACTGTCATGAAAATTTTCAACTTTTTTGAAGCCGAAATACTGTCATGAAAATTTTCAACTTTTTTGAATCTGAAATACTTCATGAAAATGGTCGACTTTTTTAAAGCCGAAATATTTCATGAAAATTTTCACCTTTTTTGAATCCGAAATACTTCATGAAAATTTTCAACTTTTTTGAAGCCCAAATACTTCATGAAAATTTTCAACTTTTTTGAAGCCCAAATATTTCATGAAAATTTTCACCTTTTTTGAAGCCGAATTTCTTCATGAAAATTTTCAACTTTTTTCTAGCCGAAATACTTCATGAAAATTTTCAACTTTTTTGAAGCCGAAATCTTTTCACGAAAATGTTCAACTGTTTTGAAGCTGAAATTCTTTCATGAAAATTTTCGACTTTTTTGAAGCCGAAATCTTTTCATGAAAATGTTCAACTTTTTTGAACCTGAAATACTTCATGAAAATGGTCGACTTTTTTGGAACTGAAATCTTTTCCTGAAAATTTTCAACTTTTTTGAATCTGAAATACTTCATGAAAATTTTCAACTTTTTTAAAGCCGAAATCCTGTCGTGAAAATTTTCAACTTTTTTGAAGCTGAAATATTTCATGAAAATTTTCACCTTTTTTGAAGCCGAAATACTTCATGAAAATTTTGAACTTTTTTGAAGCCCAAATACTTCATGAAAATTTTCAACTTTTTTGAAGCCGAAATCTTTTCATGAAAATGTTCAACTTTTTTGAAGCTGAAATACTTCATGAAAATGGTCGACTTTTTTAAAGCCGAAATATTTCATGAAAATTTTCACCTTTTTTGAATCCGAAATACTTCATGAAAATTTTCAACTTTTTTGAAGCCCAAATACTTCATGAAAATTTTCAACTTTTTTGAAGCCCAAATATTTCATGAAAATTTTCACCTTTTTTGAAGCCGAATTTCTTCATGAAAATTTTCAACTTTTTTCTAGCCGAAATACTTCATGAAAATTTTCAACTTTTTTGAAGCCGAAATCTTTTCACGAAAATGTTCAACTGTTTTGAAGCTGAAATTCTTTCATGAAAATTTTCGACTTTTTTGAAGCCGAAATACTTCATGAAAATTTTCAACTTTTTTGAAGCCGAAATCTTTTCATGAAAATGTTCAACTTTTTTGAAGCTGAAATACTTCATGAAAATGGTCGACTTTTTTAAAGCCGAAATCCTGTCGTGAAAATTTTCAACTTTTTTGAATCTGAAATACTTCATGAAAATTTTCAACTTTTTTAAAGCCGAAATCCTGTCGTGAAAATTTTCAACTTTTTTGAAGCCGAAATACTTCATGAAAATGGTCGACTTTTTTGGAACTGAAATCTTTTCCTGAAAATGTTCAACTTTTTTGAATCTGAAATACGTCATGAAAATTTTCAACTTTTTTAAAGCCGAAATCCTGTCGTGAAAATTTTCAACTTTTTTGAAGACGAAATACTTCATGAAAATTTTCAACTTTTTTGAAGCCGAAATACTGTCATGAAAATTTTCAACTTTTTTGAAGCCGAAATACTGTCATGAAAATTTTCAACTTTTTTGAATCTGAAATACTTCATGAAAATGGTCGACTTTTTTAAAGCCGAAATATTTCATGAAAATTTTCACCTTTTTTGAATCCGAAATACTTCATGAAAATTTTCAACTTTTTTGAAGCCCAAATACTTCATGAAAATTTTCAACTTTTTTGAAGCCCAAATATTTCATGAAAATTTTCACCTTTTTTGAAGCCGAATTTCTTCATGAAAATTTTCAACTTTTTTCTAGCCGAAATACTTCATGAAAATTTTCAACTTTTTTGAAGCCGAAATCTTTTCACGAAAATGTTCAACTGTTTTGAAGCTGAAATTCTTTCATGAAAATTTTCGACTTTTTTGAAGCCGAAATCTTTTCATGAAAATGTTCAACTTTTTTGAACCTGAAATACTTCATGAAAATGGTCGACTTTTTTGGAACTGAAATCTTTTCCTGAAAATTTTCAACTTTTTTGAATCTGAAATACTTCATGAAAATTTTCAACTTTTTTGAAGCCCAAATACTTCATGAAAATTTTCAACTTTTTTGAAGCCCAAATATTTCATGAAAATTTTCACCTTTTTTGAAGCCGAATTTCTTCATGAAAATTTTCAACTTTTTTCTAGCCGAAATACTTCATGAAAATTTTCAACTTTTTTGAAGCCGAAATCTTTTCACGAAAATGTTCAACTGTTTTGAAGCTGAAATTCTTTCATGAAAATTTTCAACTTTTTTCTAGCCGAAATACTTCATGAAAATTTTCAACTTTTTTGAAGCCGAAATCTTTTCACGAAAATGTTCAACTGTTTTGAAGCTGAAATTCTTTCATGAAAATTTTCGACTTTTTTGAAGCCGAAATACTTCATGAAAATTTTCAACTTTTTTGAAGCCGAAATCTTTTCATGAAAATGTTCAACTTTTTTGAAGCTGAAATACTTCATGAAAATGGTCGACTTTTTTAAAGCCGAAATCCTGTCGTGAAAATTTTCAACTTTTTTGAATCTGAAATACTTCATGAAAATTTTCAACTTTTTTAAAGCCGAAATCCTGTCGTGAAAATTTTCAACTTTTTTGAAGCCGAAATACTTCATGAAAATGGTCGACTTTTTTGGAACTGAAATCTTTTCCTGAAAATGTTCAACTTTTTTGAATCTGAAATACGTCATGAAAATTTTCAACTTTTTTAAAGCCGAAATCCTGTCGTGAAAATTTTCAACTTTTTTGAAGCCGAAATACTTCATGAAAATTTTCAACTTTTTTGAAGCCGAAATACTGTCATGAAAATTTTCAACTTTTTTGAAGCCGAAATACTGTCATGAAAATTTTCAACTTTTTTGAATCTGAAATACTTCATGAAAATGGTCGACTTTTTTAAAGCCGAAATATTTCATGAAAATTTTCACCTTTTTTGAATCCGAAATACTTCATGAAAATTTTCAACTTTTTTGAAGCCCAAATACTTCATGAAAATTTTCAACTTTTTTGAAGCCCAAATATTTCATGAAAATTTTCACCTTTTTTGAAGCCGAATTTCTTCATGAAAATTTTCAACTTTTTTCTAGCCGAAATACTTCATGAAAATTTTCAACTTTTTTGAAGCCGAAATCTTTTCACGAAAATGTTCAACTGTTTTGAAGCTGAAATTCTTTCATGAAAATTTTCGACTTTTTTGAAGCCGAAATCTTTTCATGAAAATGTTCAACTTTTTTGAACCTGAAATACTTCATGAAAATGGTCGACTTTTTTGGAACTGAAATCTTTTCCTGAAAATTTTCAACTTTTTTGAATCTGAAATACTTCATGAAAATTTTCAACTTTTTTAAAGCCGAAATCCTGTCGTGAAAATTTTCAACTTTTTTGAAGCTGAAATATTTCATGAAAATTTTGAACTTTTTTGAAGCCCAAATACTTCATGAAAATTTTCAACTTTTTTGAAGCCGAAATCTTTTCATGAAAATGTTCAACTTTTTTGAAGCTGAAATACTTCATGAAAATGGTCGACTTTTTTAAAGCCGAAATATTTCATGAAAATTTTCACCTTTTTTGAATCCGAAATACTTCATGAAAATTTTCAACTTTTTTGAAGCCCAAATACTTCATGAAAATTTTCAACTTTTTTGAAGCCCAAATATTTCATGAAAATTTTCACCTTTTTTGAAGCCGAATTTCTTCATGAAAATTTTCAACTTTTTTCTAGCCGAAATACTTCATGAAAATTTTCAACTTTTTTGAAGCCGAAATCTTTTCACGAAAATGTTCAACTGTTTTGAAGCTGAAATTCTTTCATGAAAATTTTCAACTTTTTTCTAGCCGAAATACTTCATGAAAATTTTCAACTTTTTTGAAGCCGAAATCTTTTCACGAAAATGTTCAACTGTTTTGAAGCTGAAATTCTTTCATGAAAATTTTCGACTTTTTTGAAGCCGAAATACTTCATGAAAATTTTCAACTTTTTTGAAGCCGAAATCTTTTCATGAAAATGTTCAACTTTTTTGAAGCTGAAATACTTCATGAAAATGGTCGACTTTTTTAAAGCCGAAATCCTGTCGTGAAAATTTTCAACTTTTTTGAATCTGAAATACTTCATGAAAATTTTCAACTTTTTTAAAGCCGAAATCCTGTCGTGAAAATTTTCAACTTTTTTGAAGCCGAAATACTTCATGAAAATGGTCGACTTTTTTGGAACTGAAATCTTTTCCTGAAAATGTTCAACTTTTTTGAATCTGAAATACGTCATGAAAATTTTCAACTTTTTTAAAGCCGAAATCCTGTCGTGAAAATTTTCAACTTTTTTGAAGCCGAAATACTTCATGAAAATTTTCAACTTTTTTGAAGCCGAAATACTGTCATGAAAATTTTCAACTTTTTTGAAGCCGAAATACTGTCATGAAAATTTTCAACTTTTTTGAATCTGAAATACTTCATGAAAATGGTCGACTTTTTTAAAGCCGAAATATTTCATGAAAATTTTCACCTTTTTTGAATCCGAAATACTTCATGAAAATTTTCAACTTTTTTGAAGCCCAAATACTTCATGAAAATTTTCAACTTTTTTGAAGCCCAAATATTTCATGAAAATTTTCACCTTTTTTGAAGCCGAATTTCTTCATGAAAATTTTCAACTTTTTTCTAGCCGAAATACTTCATGAAAATTTTCAACTTTTTTGAAGCCGAAATCTTTTCACGAAAATGTTCAACTGTTTTGAAGCTGAAATTCTTTCATGAAAATTTTCGACTTTTTTGAAGCCGAAATCTTTTCATGAAAATGTTCAACTTTTTTGAACCTGAAATACTTCATGAAAATGGTCGACTTTTTTGGAACTGAAATCTTTTCCTGAAAATTTTCAACTTTTTTGAATCTGAAATACTTCATGAAAATTTTCAACTTTTTTAAAGCCGAAATCCTGTCGTGAAAATTTTCAACTTTTTTGAAGCTGAAATATTTCATGAAAATTTTCACCTTTTTTGAAGCCGAAATACTTCATGAAAATTTTGAACTTTTTTGAAGCCCAAATACTTCATGAAAATTTTCAACTTTTTTGAAGCCGAAATCTTTTCATGAAAATGTTCAACTTTTTTGAAGCTGAAATACTTCATGAAAATGGTCGACTTTTTTAAAGCCGAAATATTTCATGAAAATTTTCACCTTTTTTGAATCCGAAATACTTCATGAAAATTTTCAACTTTTTTGAAGCCCAAATACTTCATGAAAATTTTCAACTTTTTTGAAGCCCAAATATTTCATGAAAATTTTCACCTTTTTTGAAGCCGAATTTCTTCATGAAAATTTTCAACTTTTTTCTAGCCGAAATACTTCATGAAAATTTTCAACTTTTTTGAAGCCGAAATCTTTTCACGAAAATGTTCAACTGTTTTGAAGCTGAAATTCTTTCATGAAAATTTTCGACTTTTTTGAAGCCGAAATCTTTTCATGAAAATGTTCAACTTTTTTGAACCTGAAATACTTCATGAAAATGGTCGACTTTTTTGGAACTGAAATCTTTTCCTGAAAATTTTCAACTTTTTTGAATCTGAAATACTTCATGAAAATTTTCAACTTTTTTAAAGCCGAAATCCTGTCGTGAAAATTTTCAACTTTTTTGAAGCTGAAATATTTCATGAAAATTTTCACCTTTTTTGAAGCCGAAATACTTCATGAAAATTTTGAACTTTTTTGAAGCCCAAATACTTCATGAAAATTTTCAACTTTTTTGAAGCCGAAATCTTTTCATGAAAATGTTCAACTTTTTTGAAGCTGAAATACTTCATGAAAATGGTCGACTTTTTTAAAGCCGAAATATTTCATGAAAATTTTCACCTTTTTTGAATCCGAAATACTTCATGAAAATTTTCAACTTTTTTGAAGCCCAAATACTTCATGAAAATTTTCAACTTTTTTGAAGCCCAAATATTTCATGAAAATTTTCACCTTTTTTGAAGCCGAATTTCTTCATGAAAATTTTCAACTTTTTTCTAGCCGAAATACTTCATGAAAATTTTCAACTTTTTTGAAGCCGAAATCTTTTCACGAAAATGTTCAACTGTTTTGAAGCTGAAATTCTTTCATGAAAATTTTCGACTTTTTTGAAGCCGAAATCTTTTCATGAAAATGTTCAACTTTTTTGAACCTGAAATACTTCATGAAAATGGTCGACTTTTTTGGAACTGAAATCTTTTCCTGAAAATTTTCAACTTTTTTGAATCTGAAATACTTCATGAAAATTTTCAACTTTTTTAAAGCCGAAATCCTGTCGTGAAAATTTTCAACTTTTTTGAAGCTGAAATATTTCATGAAAATTTTCACCTTTTTTGAAGCCGAAATACTTCATGAAAATTTTGAACTTTTTTGAAGCCCAAATACTTCATGAAAATTTTCAACTTTTTTGAAGCCGAAATCTTTTCATGAAAATGTTCAACTTTTTTGAAGCTGAAATACTTCATGAAAATGGTCGACTTTTTTAAAGCCGAAATATTTCATGAAAATTTTCACCTTTTTTGAATCCGAAATACTTCATGAAAATTTTCAACTTTTTTGAAGCCCAAATACTTCATGAAAATTTTCAACTTTTTTGAAGCCCAAATATTTCATGAAAATTTTCACCTTTTTTGAAGCCGAATTTCTTCATGAAAATTTTCAACTTTTTTCTAGCCGAAATACTTCATGAAAATTTTCAACTTTTTTGAAGCCGAAATCTTTTCACGAAAATGTTCAACTGTTTTGAAGCTGAAATTCTTTCATGAAAATTTTCGACTTTTTTGAAGCCGAAATACTTCATGAAAATTTTCAACTTTTTTGAAGCCGAAATCTTTTCATGAAAATGTTCAACTTTTTTGAAGCTGAAATACTTCATGAAAATGGTCGACTTTTTTAAAGCCGAAATCCTGTCGTGAAAATTTTCAACTTTTTTGAATCTGAAATACTTCATGAAAATTTTCAACTTTTTTAAAGCCGAAATCCTGTCGTGAAAATTTTCAACTTTTTTGAAGCCGAAATACTTCATGAAAATGGTCGACTTTTTTGGAACTGAAATCTTTTCCTGAAAATGTTCAACTTTTTTGAATCTGAAATACGTCATGAAAATTTTCAACTTTTTTAAAGCCGAAATCCTGTCGTGAAAATTTTCAACTTTTTTGAAGCCGAAATACTTCATGAAAATTTTCAACTTTTTTGAAGCCGAAATACTGTCATGAAAATTTTCAACTTTTTTGAAGCCGAAATACTGTCATGAAAATTTTCAACTTTTTTGAATCTGAAATACTTCATGAAAATTTTCAACTTTTTTGAAGCCGAAATGTTTTCATGAAAATGTTCAACTTTTTTGAATCTGAAATACTTCATGAAAATGGTCGACTTTTTTAAAACCGAAATCCTGTCGTGAAAATTTTCAACTTTTTTAATCCGAAATACTTCATGAAAATGTTCAACTTTTTTGAAGCCGAAATCTTTTCATGAAAATGTTCAACTTTTTTGAAGCTGAAATACTTCATGAAAATGTTCAACTTTTTTGAAGCTGAAATACTTCATGAAAATGGTCGACTTTTTTAAAGCCGAAATCCTGTCGTGAAAATTTTCAACTTTTTTGAATCTGAAATACTTCATGAAAATTTTCAACTTTTTTAAAGCCGAAATCCTGTCGTGAAAATGTACAACTTTTTTGAAGCCGAAATACTTCATGAAAATTTTCAACTTTTTTGAAGCCGAAATACTGTCATGAAAATGTTCAACTTTTTTGAAGCCGAAATCTTTTCATGAAAATTTTCAACTTTTTTTAATCTGAAATACTTCATGAAAATGGTCGACTTTTTTAAAACCGAAATCCTGTCGTGAAAATTTTCAACTTTTTTAATCCGAAATACTTCATGAAAATGTTCAACTTTTTTGAAGCCGAAATCTTTTCATGAAAATGTTCAACTTTTTTGAAGCCCAAATACTTCATGAAAATTTTCAACTTTTTTGAAGCCCAAATATTTCATGAAAATTTTCACCTTTTTTGAAGCCGAATTTCTTCATGAAAATTTTCAACTTTTTTCTAGCCGAAATACTTCATGAAAATTTTCAACTTTTTTGAAGCCGAAATACTGTCATGAAAATGTTCAACTTTTTTGAAGCCGAAATACTGTCATGAAAATTTTCAACTTTTTTGAAGCCGAAATCTTTTCATGAAAATTTTCAACTTTTTTGAATCCGAAATACTTCATGAAAATTTTCAACTTTTTTGAAGCCGAAATGTTTTCATGAAAATGTTCAACTTTTTTGAATCTGAAATACTTCATGAAAATGGTCGACTTTTTTAAAACCGAAATCCTGTCGTGAAAATTTTCAACTTTTTTAATCCGAAATACTTCATGAAAATGTTCAACTTTTTTGAAGCTGAAATACTTCATGAAAATGTTCAACTTTTTTGAAGCTGAAATATTTCATGAAAATTTTCACCTTTTTTGAATCCGAAATACTTCATGAAAATTTTCAACTTTTTTGAAGCCCAAATATTTCATGAAAATTTTCACCTTTTTTGAAGCCGAATTTGTTCATGAAAATTTTCAACTTTTTTCTAGCCGAAATCCTGTCGTGAAAATTTTCAACTTTTTTGAAGCCGAAATACTTCATGAAAATGGTCGACTTTTTTGGAACTGAAATCTTTTCCTGAAAATGTTCAACTTTTTTGAATCTGAAATACGTCATGAAAATTTTCAACTTTTTTAAAGCCGAAATCCTGTCGTGAAAATTTTCAACTTTTTTGAAGCCGAAATACTTCATGAAAATTTTCAACTTTTTTGAAGCCGAAATACTGTCATGAAAATTTTCAACTTTTTTGAAGCCGAAATACTGTCATGAAAATTTTCAACTTTTTTGAATCTGAAATACTTCATGAAAATTTTCAACTTTTTTGAAGCCGAAATGTTTTCATGAAAATGTTCAACTTTTTTGAATCTGAAATACTTCATGAAAATGGTCGACTTTTTTAAAACCGAAATCCTGTCGTGAAAATTTTCAACTTTTTTAATCCGAAATACTTCATGAAAATGTTCAACTTTTTTGAAGCCGAAATCTTTTCATGAAAATGTTCAACTTTTTTGAAGCTGAAATACTTCATGAAAATGTTCAACTTTTTTGAAGCTGAAATACTTCATGAAAATGGTCGACTTTTTTAAAGCCGAAATCCTGTCGTGAAAATTTTCAACTTTTTTGAATCTGAAATACTTCATGAAAATTTTCAACTTTTTTAAAGCCGAAATCCTGTCGTGAAAATGTACAACTTTTTTGAAGCCGAAATACTTCATGAAAATTTTCAACTTTTTTGAAGCCGAAATACTGTCATGAAAATGTTCAACTTTTTTGAAGCCGAAATCTTTTCATGAAAATTTTCAACTTTTTTGAATCCGAAATACTTCATGAAAATTTTCAACTTTTTTGAAGCCGAAATGTTTTCATGAAAATGTTCAACTTTTTTTAATCTGAAATACTTCATGAAAATGGTCGACTTTTTTAAAACCGAAATCCTGTCATGAAAATTTTCAACTTTTTTGAATCTGAAATACTTCATGAAAATTTTCAACTTTTTTAAAGCCGAAATCCTGTCGTGAAAATGTACAACTTTTTTGAAGCCGAAATACTTCATGAAAATTTTCAACTTTTTTGAAGCCGAAATACTGTCATGAAAATGTTCAACTTTTTTGAAGCCGAAATCTTTTCATGAAAATTTTCAACTTTTTTGAATCCGAAATACTTCATGAAAATTTTCAACTTTTTTGAAGCCGAAATGTTTTCATGAAAATGTTCAACTTTTTTTAATCTGAAATACTTCATGAAAATGGTCGACTTTTTTAAAACCGAAATCCTGTCGTGAAAATTTTCAACTTTTTTAATCCGAAATACTTCATGAAAATGTTCAACTTTTTTGAAGCCGAAATCTTTTCATGAAAATGTTCAACTTTTTTGAAGCTGAAATATTTCATGAAAATTTTCACCTTTTTTGAATCCGAAATACTTCATGAAAATTTTCAACTTTTTTGAAGCCCAAATACTTCATGAAAATTTTCAACTTTTTTGAAGCCCAAATATTTCATGAAAATTTTCACCTTTTTTGAAGCCGAATTTCTTCATGAAAATTTTCAACTTTTTTCTAGCCGAAATCTTTTCACGAAAATGTTCAACTTTTTTGAAGCTGAAATACTTCATGAAAATGGTCGACTTTTTTGGAACTGAAATGTTTTCATGAAAATGTTCAACTTTTTTGAATCTGAAATACTTCATGAAAATGGTCGACTTTTTTAAAACCGAAATCCTGTCGTGAAAATTTTCAACTTTTTTAATCCGAAATACTTCATGAAAATGTTCAACTTTTTTGAAGCCGAAATCTTTTCATGAAAATGTTCAACTTTTTTGAAGCTGAAATACTTCATGAAAATGTTCAACTTTTTTGAATCCCCAAATACTTCATGAAAATGTTGAACTTTTTTGAAGCCCAAATACTTCATGAAAATTTTCAACTTTTTTGAAGCCGAAATCTTTTCATGAAAATGTTCAACTTTTTTGAAGCTGAAATACTTCATGAAAATGTTCAACTTTTTTGAAGCTGAAATATTTCATGAAAATTTTCACCTTTTTTGAATCCGAAATACTTCATGAAAATTTTGAACTTTTTTGAAGCCCAAATACTTCATGAAAATTTTCAACTTTTTTGAAGCCGAAATCTTTTCATGAAAATGTTCAACTTTTTTGAAGCTGAAATACTTCATGAAAATTGTCGACTTTTTTAAAGCCGAAATATTTCATGAAAATTTTCACCTTTTTTGAATCCGAAATACTTCATGAAAATTTTCAACTTTTTTGAAGCCCAAATACTTCATGAAAATTTTCAACTTTTTTGAAGCCCAAATATTTCATGAAAATTTTCATCTTTTTTGAAGCCGAAATACTTCATGAAAATTTTCAACTTTTTTGAAGCCGAAATCTTTTCACGAAAATGTTCAACTGTTTTGAAGCTGAAATTCTTTCATGAAAATTTTCGACTTTTTTGAAGCCGAAATCTTTTCATGAAAATGTTCAACTTTTTTGAACCTGAAATACTTCATGAAAATGGTCGACTTTTTTGGAACTGAAATCTTTTCCTGAAAATTTTCAACTTTTTTGAATCTGAAATACTTCATGAAAATTTTCAACTTTTTTAAAGCCGAAATCCTGTCGTGAAAATTTTCAACTTTTTTGAAGCCGAAATACTTCATGAAAATTTTCACCTTTTTTGAAGCCGAATTTCTTCATGAAAATTTTCAACTTTTTTCTAGCCGAAATACTTCATGAAAATTTTCAACTTTTTTGAAGCCGAAATCTTTTCACGAAAATGTTCAACTGTTTTGAAGCTGAAATTCTTTCATGAAAATTTTTGACTTTTTTGAAGCCGAAATACTTCATGAAAATTTTCAACTTTTTTGAAGCCGAAATCTTTTCATGAAAATGTTCAACTTTTTTGAAGCTGAAATACTTCATGAAAATGGTCGACTTTTTTAAAGCCGAAATCCTGTCGTGAAAATTTTCAAATTTTTTGAATCTGAAATACTTCATGAAAATGTTAAATTTTTTAAAGCCGAAATCCTGTCGTGAAAATTTTCAACTTTTCTGAAGCCGAAATACTTCATGAAAATTTTCAACTTTTTTGAAGCCGAAATACTGTCATGAAAATGTTCAACTTTTTTGAAGCCGAAATACTTTCATGAAAATTTTCAACTTTTTTGAATCTGAAATACTTCATGAAAATTTTCAACTTTTTTGAAGCCGAAATCTTTTCATGAAAATTTTCAACTTTTTTGAAGCCGAAATGTTTTCATGAAAATGTTCAACTTTTTTGAAGCTGAAATACTTCATGAAAATTGTCGACTTTTTTAAAGCCGAAATATTTCATGAAAATTTTCACCTTTTTTGAATCCGAAATACTTCATGAAAATTTTCAACTTTTTTGAAGCCCAAATACTTCATGAAAATTTTCAACTTTTTTGAAGCCCAAATATTTCATGAAAATTTTCACCTTTTTTGAAGCCGAATTTCTTCATGAAAATTTTCAAATTTTTTCTAGCCGAAATACTTCATGAAAATTTTCAACTTTTTTGAAGCCGAAATCTTTTCACGAAAATGTTCAACTGTTTTGAAGCTGAAATTCTTTCATGAAAATTTTCGACTTTTTTGAAGCCGAAATCTTTTCATGAAAATGTTCAACTTTTTTGAACCTGAAATACTTCATGAAAATGGTCGACTTTTTTGGAACTGAAATCTTTTCCTGAAAATTTTCAACTTTTTTGAATCTGAAATACTTCATGAAAATTTTCAACTTTTTTAAAGCCGAAATCCTGTCGTGAAAATTTTCAACTTTTTTGAAGCCGAAATACTTCATGAAAATTTTCACCTTTTTTGAAGCCGAATTTCTTCATGAAAATTTTCAACTTTTTTCTAGCCGAAATACTGTCATGAAAATTTTCAACTTTTTTGAATCCGAAATCTTTTCACGAAAATGTTCAACTGTTTTGAAGCTGAAATTCTTTCATGAAAATTTTCGACTTTTTTGAAGCCGAAATACTTCATGAAAATTTTCAACTTTTTTGAAGCCGAAATCTTTTCATGAAAATGTTCAACTTTTTTGAAGCTGAAATACTTCATGAAAATGGTCGACTTTTTTAAAGCCGAAATCCTGTCGTGAAAATTTTCAAATTTTTTGAATCTGAAATACTTCATGAAAATGTTCAATTTTTTAAAGCCGAAATCCTGTCGTGAAAATTTTCAACTTTTCTGAAGCCGAAATACTTCATGAAAATTTTCAACTTTTTTGAAGCCGAAATACTGTCATGAAAATGTTCAACTTTTTTGAAGCCGAAATACTGTCATGAAAATTTTCAACTTTTTTGAATATGAAATACTTCATGAAAATTTTCAACTTTTTTGAAGCCGAAATCTTTTCATGAAAATTTTCAACTTTTTTGAATCCGAAATACTTCATGAAAATTTTCAACTTTTTTGAAGCCGAAATGTTTTCATGAAAATGTTCAACTTTTTTGAAGCTGAAATACTTCATGAAAATTGTCGACTTTTTTAAAGCCGAAATATTTCATGAAAATTTTCACCTTTTTTGAATCCGAAATACTTCATGAAAATTTTCAACTTTTTTGAAGCCCAAATACTTCATGAAAATTTTCAACTTTTTTGAAGCCCAAATATTTCATGAAAATTTTCACCTTTTTTGAAGCCGAATTTCTTCATGAAAATTTTCAACTTTTTTCTAGCCGAAATACTTCATGAAAATTTTCGACTTTTTTGAAGCCGAAATCTTTTCACGAAAATGTTCAACTGTTTTGAAGCTGAAATTCTTTCATGAAAATTTTCGACTTTTTTGAAGCCGAAATCTTTTCATGAAAATGTTCAACTTTTTTGAACCTGAAATACTTCATGAAAATGGTCGACTTTTTTGGAACTGAAATCTTTTCCTGAAAATTTTCAACTTTTTTGAATCTGAAATACTTCATGAAAATTTTCAACTTTTTTAAAGCCGAAATCCTGTCGTGAAAATTTTCAACTTTTTTGAAGCCGAAATACTTCATGAAAATTTTCACCTTTTTTGAAGCCGAATTTCTTCATGAAAATTTTCAACTTTTTTCTAGCCGAAATACTTCATGAAAATTTTCAACTTTTTTGAAGCCGAAATCTTTTCACGAAAATGTTCAACTGTTTTGAAGCTGAAATTCTTTCATGAAAATTTTTGACTTTTTTGAAGCCGAAATACTTCATGAAAATTTTCAACTTTTTTGAAGCCGAAATCTTTTCATGAAAATGTTCAACTTTTTTGAAGCTGAAATACTTCATGAAAATGGTCGACTTTTTTAAAGCCGAAATCCTGTCGTGAAAATTTTCAAATTTTTTGAATCTGAAATACTTCATGAAAATGTTAAATTTTTTAAAGCCGAAATCCTGTCGTGAAAATTTTCAACTTTTCTGAAGCCGAAATACTTCATGAAAATTTTCAACTTTTTTGAAGCCGAAATACTGTCATGAAAATGTTCAACTTTTTTGAAGCCGAAATACTGTCATGAAAATTTTCAACTTTTTTGAATCTGAAATACTTCATGAAAATTTTCAACTTTTTTGAAGCCGAAATCTTTTCATGAAAATTTTCAACTTTTTTGAAGCCGAAATGTTTTCATGAAAATGTTCAACTTTTTTGAAGCTGAAATACTTCATGAAAATTGTCGACTTTTTTAAAGCCGAAATATTTCATGAAAATTTTCACCTTTTTTGAATCCGAAATACTTCATGAAAATTTTCAACTTTTTTGAAGCCCAAATACTTCATGAAAATTTTCAACTTTTTTGAAGCCCAAATATTTCATGAAAATTTTCACCTTTTTTGAAGCCGAATTTCTTCATGAAAATTTTCAAATTTTTTCTAGCCGAAATACTTCATGAAAATTTTCAACTTTTTTGAAGCCGAAATCTTTTCACGAAAATGTTCAACTGTTTTGAAGCTGAAATTCTTTCATGAAAATTTTCGACTTTTTTGAAGCCGAAATCTTTTCATGAAAATGTTCAACTTTTTTGAACCTGAAATACTTCATGAAAATGGTCGACTTTTTTGGAACTGAAATCTTTTCCTGAAAATTTTCAACTTTTTTGAATCTGAAATACTTCATGAAAATTTTCAACTTTTTTAAAGCCGAAATCCTGTCGTGAAAATTTTCAACTTTTTTGAAGCCGAAATACTTCATGAAAATTTTCACCTTTTTTGAAGCCGAATTTCTTCATGAAAATTTTCAACTTTTTTCTAGCCGAAATACTTCATGAAAATTTTCAACTTTTTTGAATCCGAAATCTTTTCACGAAAATGTTCAACTGTTTTGAAGCTGAAATTCTTTCATGAAAATTTTCGACTTTTTTGAAGCCGAAATACTTCATGAAAATTTTCAACTTTTTTGAAGCCGAAATCTTTTCATGAAAATGTTCAACTTTTTTGAAGCTGAAATACTTCATGAAAATGGTCGACTTTTTTAAAGCCGAAATCCTGTCGTGAAAATTTTCAAATTTTTTGAATCTGAAATACTTCATGAAAATGTTCAATTTTTTAAAGCCGAAATCCTGTCGTGAAAATTTTCAACTTTTCTGAAGCCGAAATACTTCATGAAAATTTTCAACTTTTTTGAAGCCGAAATACTGTCATGAAAATGTTCAACTTTTTTGAAGCCGAAATACTGTCATGAAAATTTTCAACTTTTTTGAATCTGAAATACTTCATGAAAATTTTCAACTTTTTTGAAGCCGAAATCTTTTCATGAAAATGTTCAACTTTTTTGAAGCTGAAATACTTCATGAAAATTGTCGACTTTTTTAAAGCCGAAATATTTCATGAAAATTTTCACCTTTTTTGAATCCGAAATACTTCATGAAAATTTTCAACTTTTTTGAAGCCCAAATACTTCATGAAAATTTTCAACTTTTTTGAAGCCCAAATATTTCATGAAAATTTTCAACTTTTTTGAAGCCGAATTTCTTCATGAAAATTTTCAACTTTTTTCTAGCCGAAATACTGTCATGAAAATTTTCACCTTTTTTGAAGCCGAATTTCTTCATGAAAATTTTCAACTTTTTTCTAGCCGAAATACTTCATGAAAATTTTCAACTTTTTTGAAGCCGAAATCTTTTCACGAAAATGTTCAACTGTTTTGAAGCTGAAATTCTTTCATGAAAATTTTCGACTTTTTTGAAGCCGAAATCTTTACATGAAAATGTTCAACTTTTTTCAACCTGAAATACTTCATGAAAATGGTCGACTTTTTTGGAACTGAAATCTTTTCCTGAAAATTTTCAACTTTTTTGAATCTGAAATACTTCATGAAAATTTTCAACTTTTTTAAAGCCGAAATCCTGTCGTGAAAATTTTCAACTTTTTTGAAGCCGAAATACTTCATGAAAATTTTCACCTTTTTTGAAGCCGAATTTCTTCATGAAAATTTTCAACTTTTTTCTAGCCGAAATACTTCATGAAAATTTTCAACTTTTTTGAAGCCGAAATCTTTTCACGAAAATGTTCAACTGTTTTGAAGCTGAAATTCTTTCATGAAAATTTTTGACTTTTTTGAAGCCGAAATACTTCATGAAAATTTTCAACTTTTTTGAAGCTGAAATCTTTTCATGAAAATGTTCAACTTTTTTGAAGCTGAAATACTTCATGAAAATGGTCGACTTTTTTAAAGCCGAAATCCTGTCGTGAAAATTTTCAAATTTTTTGAATCTGAAATACTTCATGAAAATGTTCAACTTTTTTAAAGCCGAAATCCTGTCGTGAAAATTTTCAACTTTTCTGAAGCCGAAATACTTCATGAAAATTTTCAACTTTTTTGAAGCCGAAATACTGTCATGAAAATGTTCAACTTTTTTGAAGCCGAAATACTGTTATGAAAATTTTCAACTTTTTTGAATCTGAAATACTTCATGAAAATTTTCAACTTTTTTGAAGCCGAAATCTTTTCATGAAAATTTTCAACTTTTTTGAATCCGAAATACTTCATGAAAATTTTCAACTTTTTTGAAGCCGAAATGTTTTCATGAAAATGTTCAACTTTTTTGAAGCTGAAATACTTCATGAAAATTGTCGACTTTTTTAAAGCCGAAATATTTCATGAAAATTTTCACCTTTTTTGAATCCGAAATACTTCATGAAAATTTTCAACTTTTTTGAAGCCCAAATACTTCATGAAAATTTTCAACTTTTTTGAAGCCCAAATATTTCATGAAAATTTTCACCTTTTTTGAAGCCGAATTTCTTCATGAAAATTTTCAACTTTTTTCTAGCCGAAATACTTCATGAAAATTTTCAACTTTTTTGAAGCCGAAATCTTTTCACGAAAATGTTCAACTGTTTTGAAGCTGAAATTCTTTCATGAAAATTTTCGACTTTTTTGAAGCCGAAATCTTTTCATGAAAATGTTCAACTTTTTTCAACCTGAAATACTTCATGAAAATGGTCGACTTTTTTGGAACTGAAATCTTTTCCTGAAAATTTTCAACTTTTTTGAAGCCGAAATCTTTTCATGAAAATGTTCAACTTTTTTGAAGCTGAAATACTTCATGAAAATGGTCGACTTTTTTAAAGCCGAAATCCTGTCGTGAAAATTTTCAAATTTTTTGAATCTGAAATACTTCATGAAAATGTTAAATTTTTTAAAGCCGAAATCCTGTCGTGAAAATTTTCAACTTTTCTGAAGCCGAAATACTTCATGAAAATTTTCAACTTTTTTGAAGCCGAAATACTGTCATGAAAATGTTCAACTTTTTTGAAGCCGAAATACTGTCATGAAAATTTTCAACTTTTTTGAATCTGAAATACTTCATGAAAATTTTCAACTTTTTTGAAGCCGAAATCTTTTCATGAAAATTTTCAACTTTTTTGAAGCCGAAATGTTTTCATGAAAATGTTCAACTTTTTTGAAGCTGAAATACTTCATGAAAATTGTCGACTTTTTTAAAGCCGAAATATTTCATGAAAATTTTCACCTTTTTTGAATCCGAAATACTTCATGAAAATTTTCAACTTTTTTGAAGCCCAAATACTTCATGAAAATTTTCAACTTTTTTGAAGCCCAAATATTTCATGAAAATTTTCACCTTTTTTGAAGCCGAATTTCTTCATGAAAATTTTCAAATTTTTTCTAGCCGAAATACTTCATGAAAATTTTCAACTTTTTTGAAGCCGAAATCTTTTCACGAAAATGTTCAACTGTTTTGAAGCTGAAATTCTTTCATGAAAATTTTCGACTTTTTTGAAGCCGAAATCTTTTCATGAAAATGTTCAACTTTTTTGAACCTGAAATACTTCATGAAAATGGTCGACTTTTTTGGAACTGAAATCTTTTCCTGAAAATTTTCAACTTTTTTGAATCTGAAATACTTCATGAAAATTTTCAACTTTTTTAAAGCCGAAATCCTGTCGTGAAAATTTTCAACTTTTTTGAAGCCGAAATACTTCATGAAAATTTTCACCTTTTTTGAAGCCGAATTTCTTCATGAAAATTTTCAACTTTTTTCTAGCCGAAATACTTCATGAAAATTTTCAACTTTTTTGAATCCGAAATCTTTTCACGAAAATGTTCAACTGTTTTGAAGCTGAAATTCTTTCATGAAAATTTTCGACTTTTTTGAAGCCGAAATACTTCATGAAAATTTTCAACTTTTTTGAAGCCGAAATCTTTTCATGAAAATGTTCAACTTTTTTGAAGCTGAAATACTTCATGAAAATGGTCGACTTTTTTAAAGCCGAAATCCTGTCGTGAAAATTTTCAAATTTTTTGAATCTGAAATACTTCATGAAAATGTTCAATTTTTTAAAGCCGAAATCCTGTCGTGAAAATTTTCAACTTTTCTGAAGCCGAAATACTTCATGAAAATTTTCAACTTTTTTGAAGCCGAAATACTGTCATGAAAATGTTCAACTTTTTTGAAGCCGAAATACTGTCATGAAAATTTTCAACTTTTTTGAATCTGAAATACTTCATGAAAATTTTCAACTTTTTTGAAGCCGAAATCTTTTCATGAAAATGTTCAACTTTTTTGAAGCTGAAATACTTCATGAAAATTGTCGACTTTTTTAAAGCCGAAATATTTCATGAAAATTTTCACCTTTTTTGAATCCGAAATACTTCATGAAAATTTTCAACTTTTTTGAAGCCCAAATACTTCATGAAAATTTTCAACTTTTTTGAAGCCCAAATATTTCATGAAAATTTTCAACTTTTTTGAAGCCGAATTTCTTCATGAAAATTTTCAACTTTTTTCTAGCCGAAATACTGTCATGAAAATTTTCACCTTTTTTGAAGCCGAATTTCTTCATGAAAATTTTCAACTTTTTTCTAGCCGAAATACTTCATGAAAATTTTCAACTTTTTTGAAGCCGAAATCTTTTCACGAAAATGTTCAACTGTTTTGAAGCTGAAATTCTTTCATGAAAATTTTCGACTTTTTTGAAGCCGAAATCTTTACATGAAAATGTTCAACTTTTTTCAACCTGAAATACTTCATGAAAATGGTCGACTTTTTTGGAACTGAAATCTTTTCCTGAAAATTTTCAACTTTTTTGAATCTGAAATACTTCATGAAAATTTTCAACTTTTTTAAAGCCGAAATCCTGTCGTGAAAATTTTCAACTTTTTTGAAGCCGAAATACTTCATGAAAATTTTCACCTTTTTTGAAGCCGAATTTCTTCATGAAAATTTTCAACTTTTTTCTAGCCGAAATACTTCATGAAAATTTTCAACTTTTTTGAAGCCGAAATCTTTTCACGAAAATGTTCAACTGTTTTGAAGCTGAAATTCTTTCATGAAAATTTTTGACTTTTTTGAAGCCGAAATACTTCATGAAAATTTTCAACTTTTTTGAAGCTGAAATCTTTTCATGAAAATGTTCAACTTTTTTGAAGCTGAAATACTTCATGAAAATGGTCGACTTTTTTAAAGCCGAAATCCTGTCGTGAAAATTTTCAAATTTTTTGAATCTGAAATACTTCATGAAAATGTTCAACTTTTTTAAAGCCGAAATCCTGTCGTGAAAATTTTCAACTTTTCTGAAGCCGAAATACTTCATGAAAATTTTCAACTTTTTTGAAGCCGAAATACTGTCATGAAAATGTTCAACTTTTTTGAAGCCGAAATACTGTTATGAAAATTTTCAACTTTTTTGAATCTGAAATACTTCATGAAAATTTTCAACTTTTTTGAAGCCGAAATCTTTTCATGAAAATTTTCAACTTTTTTGAATCCGAAATACTTCATGAAAATTTTCAACTTTTTTGAAGCCGAAATGTTTTCATGAAAATGTTCAACTTTTTTGAAGCTGAAATACTTCATGAAAATTGTCGACTTTTTTAAAGCCGAAATATTTCATGAAAATTTTCACCTTTTTTGAATCCGAAATACTTCATGAAAATTTTCAACTTTTTTGAAGCCCAAATACTTCATGAAAATTTTCAACTTTTTTGAAGCCCAAATATTTCATGAAAATTTTCACCTTTTTTGAAGCCGAATTTCTTCATGAAAATTTTCAACTTTTTTCTAGCCGAAATACTTCATGAAAATTTTCAACTTTTTTGAAGCCGAAATCTTTTCACGAAAATGTTCAACTGTTTTGAAGCTGAAATTCTTTCATGAAAACTTTCGACTTTTTTGAAGCCGAAATCTTTTCATGAAAATGTTCAACTTTTTTCAACCTGAAATACTTCATGAAAATGGTCGACTTTTTTGGAACTGAAATCTTTTCCTGAAAATTTTCAACTTTTTTGAATCTGAAATACTTCATGAAAATTTTCAACTTTTTTAAAACCGAAATCCTGTCGTGAAAATTTTCAACTTTTTTGAAGCCGAAATACTTCATGAAAATTTTCACCTTTTTTGAAGCCGAATTTCTTCATGAAAATTTTCAACTTTTTTCTAGCCGAAATACTTCATGAAAATTTTCAACTTTTTTGAAGCCGAAATCTTTTCACGAAAATGTTGAACTGTTTTGAAGCTGAAATTCTTTCATGAAAATTTTTGACTTTTTTGAAGCCGAAATACTTCATGAAAATTTTCAACTTTTTTGAAGCCGAAATCTTTTCATGAAAATTTTCAACTTTTTTGAATCCGAAATACTTCATGAAAATTTTCAACTTTTTTGAAGCCGAAATGTTTTCATGAAAATGTTCAACTTTTTTGAATCTGAAATACTTCATGAAAATGGTCGACTTTTTTAAAACCGAAATCCTGTCGTGAAAATTTTCAACTTTTTTAATCCGAAATACTTCATGAAAATGTTCAACTTTTTTGAAGCCGAAATCTTTTCATGAAAATGTTCAACTTTTTTGAAGCTGAAATACTTCATGAAAATGTTCAACTTTTTTGAAGCTGAAATATTTCATGAAAATTTTCACCTTTTTTGAATCCGAAATACTTCATGAAAATTTTGAACTTTTTTGAAGCCCAAATACTTCATGAAAATTTTGAACTTTTTTGAAGCCGAAATCTTTTCATGAAAATGTTCAACTTTTTTGAAGCTGAAATACTTCATGAAAATGGTCGACTTTTTTGGAACTGAAATGGTTTCATGAAAATGTTCAACTTTTTTGAATCTGAAATACTTCATGAAAATGTTCAACTTTTTTGAAGCCGAAATTTTTTCATGAAAATTTTCAACTTTTTTGAAGCTGAAATACTTCATGAAAATGTTCAACTTTTTTGAAGCCCAAATACTTCATGAAAATGTTGAACTTTTTTGAAGCCCAAATACTTCATGAAAATTTTCAACTTTTTTGAAGCCGAAATCTTTTCATGAAAATGTTCAACTTTTTTGAACCTGAAATACTTCATGAAAATGGTCGACTTTTTTGGAACTGAAATCTTTTCCTGAAAATTTTCAACTTTTTTGAATCTGAAATACTTCATGAAAATTTTCAACTTTTTTGAAGCCGAAATGTTTTCATGAAAATGTTCAACTTTTTTGAATCTGAAATACTTCATGAAAATGGTCGACTTTTTTAAAACCGAAATCCTGTCGTAAAAATTTTCAACTTTTTTAATCCGAAATACTTCATGAAAATGTTCAACTTTTTTGAAGCCGAAATCTTTTCATGAAAATGTTCAACTTTTTTGAAGCTGAAATACTTCATGAAAATGTTCAACTTTTTTGAAGCTGAAATATTTCATGAAAATTTTCACCTTTTTTGAATCCGAAATACTTCATGAAAATTTTGAACTTTTTTGAAGCCCAAATACTTCATGAAAATTTTCAACTTTTTTGAAGCCGAAATCTTTTCATGAAAATGTTCAACTTTTTTGAAGCTGAAATACTTCATGAAAATGGTCGACTTTTGTGGAACTGAAATGTTTTCATGAAAATGTTCAACTTTTTTGAATCTGAAATACTTCATGAAAATGGTCGACTTTTTTAAAACCGAAATCTTGTCGTGAAAATTTTCAACTTTTTTAATCTGAAATACTTCATGAAAATGTTAAACTTTTTTGAAGCCGAAATCTTTTCATGAAAATGTTCAACTTTTTTGAAGCTGAAATACTTCATGAAAATGTTCAACTTTTTTGAAGCCCAAATACTTCATGAAAATGTTGAACTTTTTTGAAGCCCAAATACTTCATGAAAATTTTCAACTTTTTTGAAGCCGAAATCTTTTCATGAAAATGTTCAACTTTTTTGAACCTGAAATAATTCATGAAAATGGTCGACTTTTTTGGAACTGAAATCTTTTCCTGAAAATTTTCAACTTTTTTGAATCTGAAATACTTCATGAAAATTTTCAACTTTTTTAAAGCCGAAATCCTGTCGTGAAAATTTTCAACTTTTTTGAAGCCGAAATACTTCATGAAAATTTTCACCTTTTTTGAAGCCGAATTTCTTCATGAAAATTTTCAACTTTTTTCTAGCCGAAATACTTCATGAAAATTTTCAACTTTTTTGAAGCCGAAATCTTTTCACGAAAATGTTCAACTGTTTTGAAGCTGAAATTCTTTCATGAAAATTTTTGACTTTTTTGAAGCCGAAATCTTTTCATGAAAATGTTCAACTTTTTTGAAGCTGAAATACTTCATGAAAATGTTCAACTTTTTTGAAGCCCAAATACTTCATGAAAATGTTCAACTTTTTTGAAGCCCAAATACTTCATGAAAATGTTGAACTTTTTTGAAGCCCAAATACTTCATGAAAATTTTCAACTTTTTTGAAGCCGAAATCTTTTCATGAAAATGTTCAACTTTTTTGAACCTGAAATAATTCATGAAAATGGTCGACTTTTTTGGAACTGAAATCTTTTCCTGAAAATTTTCAACTTTTTTGAATCTGAAATACTTCATGAAAATTTTACACTTTTTTAAAGCCGAAATCCTGTCGTGAAAATTTTCAACTTTTTTGAAGCCGAAATACTTCATGAAAATTTTCACCTTTTTTGAAGCCGAATTTCTTCATGAAAATTTTCAACTTTTTTCTAGCCGAAATACTTCATGAAAATTTTCAACTTTTTTGAAGCCGAAATCTTTTCACGAAAATGTTCAACTGTTTTGAAGCTGAAATTCTTTCATGAAAATTTTTGACTTTTTTGAAGCCGAAATCTTTTCATGAAAATGTTCAACTTTTTTGAAGCTGAAATACTTCATGAAAATGGTCGACTTTTTTAAAGCCGAAATCCTGTCGTGAAAATTTTCAAATTTTTTGAATCTGAAATACTTCATGAAAATGTTCAATTTTTTAAAGCCGAAATCCTGTCGTGAAAATTTTCAACTTTTCTGAAGCCGAAATACTTCATGAAAATTTTCAACTTTTTTGAAGCCGAAATACTGTCATGAAAATGTTCAACTTTTTTGAAGCCGAAATACTGTCATGAAAATTTTCAACTTTTTTGAATCTGAAATACTTCATGAAAATTTTCAACTTTTTTGAAGCCGAAATCTTTTCATGAAAATTTTCAACTTTTTTGAATCCGAAATACTTCATGAAAATTTTTAACTTTTTTGAAGCCGAAATGTTTTCATGAAAATGTTCAACTTTTTTGAAGCTGAAATACTTCATGAAAATTGTCGACTTTTTTAAAGCCGAAATATTTCATGAAAATTTTCACCTTTTTTGAATCCGAAATACTTCATGAAAATTTTCAACTTTTTTGAAGCCCAAATACTTCATGAAAATTTTCAACTTTTTTGAAGCCCAAATATTTCATGAAAATTTTCACCTTTTTTGAAGCCGAATTTCTTCATGAAAATTTTCAACTTTTTTCTAGCCGAAATACTTCATGAAAATTTTCAACTTTTTTGAAGCCGAAATCTTTTCACGAAAATGTTCAACTGTTTTGAAGCTGAAATTCTTTCATGAAAATTTTCGACTTTTTTGAAGCCGAAATCTTTTCATGAAAATGTTCAACTTTTTTCAACCTGAAATACTTCATGAAAATGGTCGACTTTTTTGGAACTGAAATCTTTTCCTGAAAATTTTCAACTTTTTTGAATCTGAAATACTTCATGAAAATTTTCAACTTTTTTAAAGCCGAAATCCTGTCGTGAAAATTTTCAACTTTTTTGAAGCCGAAATATTTCATGAAAATTTTCACCTTTTTTGAAGCCGAATTTCTTCATGAAAATTTTCAACTTTTTTCTAGCCGAAATACTTCATGAAAATTTTCAACTTTTTTGAAGCCGAAATCTTTTCACGAAAATGTTCAACTGTTTTGAAGCTGAAATTCTTTCATGAAAATTTTTGACTTTTTTGAAGCCGAAATACTTCATGAAAATTTTCAACTTTTTTGAAGCTGAAATCTTTTCATGAAAATGTTCAACTTTTTTGAAGCTGAAATACTTCATGAAAATGGTCGACTTTTTTAAAGCCGAAATCCTGTCGTGAAAATTTTCAAATTTTTTGAATCTGAAATACTTCATGAAAATGTTCAACTTTTTTAAAGCCGAAATCCTGTCGTGAAAATGTTCAACTTTTCTGAAGCCGAAATACTTCATGAAAATTTTCAACTTTTTTGAAGCCGAAATACTGTCATGAAAATGTTCAACTTTTTTGAAGCCGAAATACTGTCATGAAAATTTTCAACTTTTTTGAATCTGAAATACTTCATGAAAATTTTCAACTTTTTTGAAGCCGAAATCTTTTCATGAAAATTTTCAACTTTTTTGAATCCGAAATACTTCATGAAAATTTTCAACTTTTTTGAAGCCGAAATGTTTTCATGAAAATGTTCAACTTTTTTGAATCTGAAATACTTCATGAAAATGGTCGACTTTTTTAAAACCGAAATCCTGTCGTGAAAATTTTCAACTTTTTTAATCCGAAATACTTCATGAAAATGTTCAACTTTTTTGAAGCCGAAATCTTTTCATGAAAATTTTCAACTTTTTTGAAGCTGAAATACTTCATGAAAATGTTCAACTTTTTTGAAGCTGAAATATTTCATGAAAATTTTCACCTTTTTTGAAGCCGAATTTCTTCATGAAAATTTTCAACTTTTTTCTAGCCGAAATACTTCATGAAAATTTTCAACTTTTTTGAAGCCGAAATCTTTTCACGAAAATGTTCAACTGTTTTGAAGCTGAAATTCTTTCATGAAAATTTTCGACTTTTTTGAAGCCGAAATCTTTTCATGAAAATGTTCAACTTTTTTCAACCTGAAATACTTCATGAAAATGGTCGACTTTTTTGGAACTGAAATCTTTTCCTGAAAATTTTCAACTTTTTTGAATCTGAAATACTTCATGAAAATTTTCAACTTTTTTAAAGCCGAAATCCTGTCGTGAAAATTTTCAACTTTTTTGAAGCCGAAATACTTCATGAAAATTTTCACCTTTTTTGAAGCCGAATTTCTTCATGAAAATTTTCAACTTTTTTCTAGCCGAAATACTTCATGAAAATTTTCAACTTTTTTGAAGCCGAAATCTTTTCACGAAAATGTTCAACTGTTTTGAAGCTGAAATTCTTTCATGAAAATTTTTGACTTTTTTGAAGCCGAAATACTTCATGAAAATTTTCAACTTTTTTGAAGCTGAAATCTTTTCATGAAAATGTTCAACTTTTTTGAAGCTGAAATACTTCATGAAAATGGTCGACTTTTTTAAAGCCGAAATCCTGTCGTGAAAATTTTCAAATTTTTTGAATCTGAAATACTTCATGAAAATGTTCAACTTTTTTAAAGCCGAAATCCTGTCGTGAAAATGTTCAACTTTTCTGAAGCCGAAATACTTCATGAAAATTTTCAACTTTTTTGAAGCCGAAATACTGTCATGAAAATGTTCAACTTTTTTGAAGCCGAAATACTGTCATGAAAATTTTCAACTTTTTTGAATCTGAAATACTTCATGAAAATTTTCAACTTTTTTGAAGCCGAAATCTTTTCATGAAAATTTTCAACTTTTTTGAATCCGAAATACTTCATGAAAATTTTCAACTTTTTTGAAGCCGAAATGTTTTCATGAAAATGTTCAACTTTTTTGAATCTGAAATACTTCATGAAAATGGTCGACTTTTTTAAAACCGAAATCCTGTCGTGAAAATTTTCAACTTTTTTAATCCGAAATACTTCATGAAAATGTTCAACTTTTTTGAAGCCGAAATCTTTTCATGAAAATTTTCAACTTTTTTGAAGCTGAAATACTTCATGAAAATGTTCAACTTTTTTGAAGCTGAAATATTTCATGAAAATTTTCACCTTTTTTGAATCCGAAATACTTCATGAAAATTTTGAACTTTTTTGAAGCCCAAATACTTCATGAAAATTTTCAACTTTTTTGAAGCCGAAATCTTTTCATGAAAATGTTCAACTTTTTTGAAGCTGAAATACTTCATGAAAATGGTCGACTTTTTTGGAACTGAAATGTTTTCATGAAAATGTTCAACTTTTTTGAATCTGAAATACTTCATGAAAATGGTCGACTTTTTTAAAACCGAAATCTTGTCGTGAAAATTTTCAACTTTTTTAATCCGAAATACTTCATGAAAATGTTCAACTTTTTTGAAGCCGAAATCTTTTCATGAAAATGTTCAACTTTTTTGAAGCTGAAATACTTCATGAAAATGTTCAACTTTTTTGAAGCCCAAATACTTCATGAAAATGTTGAACTTTTTTGAAGCCCAAATACTTCATGAAAATTTTCAACTTTTTTGAAGCCGAAATCTTTTCATGAAAATGTTCAACTTTTTTGAAGCTGAAATACTTCATGAAAATGTTCAACTTTTTTGAAGCTGAAATATTTCATGAAAATTTTCACCTTTTTTGAATCCGAAATACTTCATGAAAATTTTGAACTTTTTTGAAGCCCAAATACTTCATGAAAATTTTCAACTTTTTTGAAGCCGAAATCTTTTCATGAAAATGTTCAACTTTTTTGAAGCTGAAATACTTCATGAAAATGTTCAACTTTTTTGAAGCTGAAATATTTCATGAAAATTTTCACCTTTTTTGAATCCGAAATACTTCATGAAAATTTTCAACTTTTTTGAAGCCCAAATACTTCATGAAAATTTTCAACTTTTTTGAAGCCCAAATATTTCATGAAAATTTTCACCTTTTTTGAAGCCGAATTTCTTCATGAAAATTTTCAACTTTTTTCTAGCCGAAATACTTCATGAAAATTTTCAACTTTTTTGAAGCCGAAATACTGTCATGAAAATGTTCAACTTTTTTGAAGCCGAAATACTGTCATGAAAATTTTCAACTTTTTTGAATCTGAAATACTTCATGAAAATTTTCAACTTTTTTGAAGCCGAAATCTTTTCATGAAAATTTTCAACTTTTTTGAATCCGAAATACTTCATGAAAATTTTCAACTTTTTTGAAGCCGAAATGTTTTCATGAAAATGTTCAACTTTTTTGAATCTGAAATACTTCATGAAAATGGTCGACTTTTTTAAAACCGAAATCCTGTCGTGAAAATTTTCAACTTTTTTAATCCGAAATACTTCATGAAAATGTTCAACTTTTTTGAAGCCGAAATCTTTTCATGAAAATGTTCAACTTTTTTGAAGCTGAAATACTTCATGAAAATGTTCAACTTTTTTGAAGCCCAAATACTTCATGAAAATGTTGAACTTTTTTGAAGCCCAAATACTTCATGAAAATTTTCAACTTTTTTGAAGCCGAAATCTTTTCATGAAAATGTTCAACTTTTTTGAAGCTGAAATACTTCATGAAAATGTTCAACTTTTTTGAAGCTGAAATATTTCATGAAAATTTTCACCTTTTTTGAATCCGAAATACTTCATGAAAATTTTGAACTTTTTTGAAGCCCAAATACTTCATGAAAATTTTCAACTTTTTTGAAGCCGAAATCTTTTCATGAAAATGTTCAACTTTTTTGAAGCTGAAATACTTCATGAAAATGTTCAACTTTTTTGAAGCTGAAATATTTCATGAAAATTTTCACCTTTTTTGAATCCGAAATACTTCATGAAAATTTTCAACTTTTTTGAAGCCCAAATACTTCATGAAAATTTTCAACTTTTTTGAAGCCCAAATATTTCATGAAAATTTTCACCTTTTTTGAAGCCGAATTTCTTCATGAAAATTTTCAACTTTTTTCTAGCCGAAATACTTCATGAAAATTTTCAACTTTTTTGAAGCCGAAATACTGTCATGAAAATGTTCAACTTTTTTGAAGCCGAAATACTGTCATGAAAATTTTCAACTTTTTTGAATCTGAAATACTTCATGAAAATTTTCAACTTTTTTGAAGCCGAAATCTTTTCATGAAAATTTTCAACTTTTTTGAATCCGAAATACTTCATGAAAATTTTCAACTTTTTTGAAGCCGAAATGTTTTCATGAAAATGTTCAACTTTTTTGAATCTGAAATACTTCATGAAAATGGTCGACTTTTTTAAAACCGAAATCCTGTCGTGAAAATTTTCAACTTTTTTAATCCGAAATACTTCATGAAAATGTTCAACTTTTTTGAAGCCGAAATCTTTTCATGAAAATGTTCAACTTTTTTGAAGCTGAAATACTTCATGAAAATGTTCAACTTTTTTGAAGCTGAAATATTTCATGAAAATTTTCACCTTTTTTGAATCCGAAATACTTCATGAAAATTTTGAACTTTTTTGAAGCCCAAATACTTCATGAAAATTTTCAACTTTTTTGAAGCCGAAATCTTTTCATGAAAATGTTCAACTTTTTTGAAGCTGAAATACTTCATGAAAATGGTCGACTTTTTTGGAACTGAAATGTTGTCATGAAAATGTTCAACTTTTTTGAATCTGAAATACTTCATGAAAATGGTCGACTTTTTTAAAACCGAAATCTTGTCGTGAAAATTTTCAACTTTTTTAATCCGAAATACTTCATGAAAATGTTCAACTTTTTTGAAGCCGAAATCTTTTCATGAAAATGTTCAACTTTTTTGAAGCTGAAATACTTCATGAAAATGTTCAACTTTTTTGAAGCCCAAATACTTCATGAAAATGTTGAACTTTTTTGAAGCCCAAATACTTCATGAAAATTTTCAACTTTTTTGAAGCCGAAATCTTTTCATGAAAATGTTCAACTTTTTTGAAGCTGAAATACTTCATGAAAATGTTCAACTTTTTTGAAGCTGAAATATTTCATGAAAATTTTCACCTTTTTTGAATCCGAAATACTTCATGAAAATTTTGAACTTTTTTGAAGCCCAAATACTTCATGAAAATTTTCAACTTTTTTGAAGCCGAAATCTTTTCATGAAAATGTTCAACTTTTTTGAAGCTGAAATACTTCATGAAAATGTTCAACTTTTTTGAAGCTGAAATATTTCATGAAAATTTTCACCTTTTTTGAATCCGAAATACTTCATGAAAATTTTCAACTTTTTTGAAGCCCAAATACTTCATGAAAATTTTCAACTTTTTTGAAGCCCAAATATTTCATGAAAATTTTCACCTTTTTTGAAGCCGAATTTCTTCATGAAAATTTTCAACTTTTTTCTAGCCGAAATACTTCATGAAAATTTTCAACTTTTTTGAAGCCGAAATACTGTCATGAAAATGTTCAACTTTTTTGAAGCCGAAATACTGTCATGAAAATTTTCAACTTTTTTGAATCTGAAATACTTCATGAAAATTTTCAACTTTTTTGAAGCCGAAATCTTTTCATGAAAATTTTCAACTTTTTTGAATCTGAAATACTTCATGAAAATGGTCGACTTTTTTAAAACCGAAATCTTGTCGTGAAAATTTTCAACTTTTTTAATCCGAAATACTTCATGAAAATGTTCATCTTTTTTGAAGCTGAAATCTTTTCATGAAAATGTTCAACTTTTTTGAAGCTGAAATACTTCATGAAAATGGTCGACTTTTTTAAAGCCGAAATCCTGTCGTGAAAATTTTCAAATTTTTTGAATCTGAAATACTTCATGAAAATGTTCAACTTTTTTAAAGCCGAAATCCTGTCGTGAAAATTTTCAACTTTTCTGAAGCCGAAATACTTCATGAAAATTTTCAACTTTTTTGAAGCCGAAATACTGTCATGAAAATGTTCAACTTTTTTGAAGCCGAAATACTGTCATGAAAATTTTCAACTTTTTTGAATCTGAAATACTTCATGAAAATTTTCAACTTTTTTGAAGCCGAAATCTTTTCATGAAAATTTTCAACTTTTTTGAATCCGAAATACTTCATGAAAATTTTCAACTTTTTTGAAGCCGAAATGTTTTCATGAAAATGTTCAACTTTTTTGAATCTGAAATACTTCATGAAAATGGTCGACTTTTTTAAAACCGAAATCCTGTCGTGAAAATTTTCAAATTTTTTAATCCGAAATACTTCATGAAAATGTTCAACTTTTTTGAAGCCGAAATCTTTTCATGAAAATGTTCAACTTTTTTGAAGCTGAAATACTTCATGAAAATGTTCAACTTTTTTGAAGCTGAAATATTTCATGAAAATTTTCACCTTTTTTGAATCCGAAATACTTCATGAAAATTTTGAACTTTTTTGAAGCCCAAATACTTCATGAAAATTTTCAACTTTTTTGAAGCCGAAATCTTTTCATGAAAATGTTCAACTTTTTTGAAGCTGAAATACTTCATGAAAATGGTCGACTTTTTTGGAACTGAAATGTTTTCATGAAAATGTTCAACTTTTTTGAATCTGAAATACTTCATGAAAATGGTCGACTTTTTTAAAACCGAAATCTTGTCGTGAAAATTTTCAACTTTTTTAATCCGAAATACTTCATGAAAATGTTCAACTTTTTTGAAGCCGAAATCTTTTCATGAAAATGTTCAACTTTTTTGAAGCTGAAATACTTCATGAAAATGTTCAACTTTTTTGAAGCCCAAATACTTCATGAAAATGTTGAACTTTTTTGAAGCCCAAATACTTCATGAAAATTTTCAACTTTTTTGAAGCCGAAATCTTTTCATGAAAATGTTCAACTTTTTTGAAGCTGAAATACTTCATGAAAATGGTCGACTTTTTTGGAACTGAAATGTTTTCATGAAAATGTTCAACTTTTTTGAATCTGAAATACTTCATGAAAATGGTCGACTTTTTTAAAACCGAAATCTTGTCGTGAAAATTTTCAACTTTTTTAATCCGAAATACTTCATGAAAATGTTCAACTTTTTTGAAGCCGAAATCTTTTCATGAAAATGTTCAACTTTTTTGAAGCTGAAATACTTCATGAAAATGTTCAACTTTTTTGAAGCTGAAATATTTCATGAAAATTTTCACCTTTTTTGAATCCGAAATACTTCATGAAAATTTTGAACTTTTTTGAAGCCCAAATACTTCATGAAAATTTTCAACTTTTTTGAAGCCCAAATATTTCATGAAAATTTTCACCTTTTTTGAAGCCGAATTTCTTCATGAAAATTTTCAACTTTTTTCTAGCCGAAATACTTCATGAAAATTTTCAACTTTTTTGAAGCCGAAATACTGTCATGAAAATGTTCAACTTTTTTGAAGCCGAAATACTGTCATGAAAATTTTCAACTTTTTTGAATCTGAAATACTTCATGAAAATTTTAAACTTTTTTGAAGCCGAAATCTTTTCATGAAAATTTTCAACTTTTTTGAATCCGAAATACTTCATGAAAATTTTCAACTTTTTTGAAGCCGAAATGTTTTCATGAAAATGTTCAACTTTTTTGAATCTGAAATACTTCATGAAAATGGTCGACTTTTTTAAAACCGAAATCCTGTCGTGAAAATTTTCAACTTTTTTAATCCGAAATACTTCATGAAAATGTTCAACTTTTTTGAAGCTGAAATATTTCATGAAAATTTTCACCTTTTTTGAATCCGAAATACTTCATGAAAATTTTCAACTTTTTTGAAGCTGAAATACTTCATGAAAATGTTCAACTTTTTTGAAGCTGAAATATTTCATGAAAATTTTCAACTTTTTTGAAGCCGAAATGTTTTCATGAAAATGTTCAACTTTTTTGAATCTGAAATACTTCATGAAAATGGTCGACTTTTTTAAAACCGAAATCCTGTCGTGAAAATTTTCAACTTTTTTAATCCGAAATACTTCATGAAAATGTTCAACTTTTTTGAAGCCGAAATCTTTTCATGAAAATGTTCAACTTTTTTGAAGCTGAAATACTTCATGAAAATGTTCAACTTTTTTGAAGCCCAAATACTTCATGAAAATTTTCAACTTTTTTGAAGCCCAAATATTTCATGAAAATTTTCACCTTTTTTGAAGCCGAATTTCTTCATGAAAATTTTCAACTTTTTTGAATCCGAAATACTTCATGAAAATTTTCAACTTTTTTGAAGCCCAAATACTTCATGAAAATTTTCAACTGTTTTGAGGCCCAAATATTTCATGAAAATTTTCACCTTTTTTGAAGCCGAATTTGTTCATGAAAATTTTCAACTTTTTTCTAGCCGAAATGTTTTCATGAAAATGTTCAACTTTTTTGAATCTGAAATACTTCATGAAAATGGTCGACTTTTTTAAAACCGAAATCCTGTCGTGAAAATTTTCAACTTTTTTAATCCGAAATACTTCATGAAAATGTTCAACTTTTTTGAAGCCGAAATCTTTTCATGAAAATGTTCAACTTTTTTGAAGCTGAAATACTTCATGAAAATGTTCAACTTTTTTGAAGCTGAAATATTTCATGAAAATTTTCAACTTTTTTGAATCCGAAATACTTCATGAAAATTTTGAACTTTTTTGAAGCCCAAATACTTCATGAAAATTTTCAACTTTTTTGAAGCCGAAATCTTTTCATGAAAATGTTCAACTTTTTTGAAGCTGAAATACTTCATGAAAATGGTCGACTTTTTTGGAACTGAAATGTTGTCATGAAAATGTTCAACTTTTTTGAATCTGAAATACTTCATGAAAATGGTCGACTTTTTTAAAACCGAAATCTTGTCGTGAAAATTTTCAACTTTTTTAATCCGAAATACTTCATGAAAATGTTCAACTTTTTTGAAGCCGAAATCTTTTCATGAAAATGTTCAACTTTTTTGAAGCTGAAATACTTCATGAAAATGTTCAACTTTTTTGAAGCCCAAATACTTCATGAAAATGTTGAACTTTTTTGAAGCCCAAATACTTCATGAAAATTTTCAACTTTTTTGAAGCCGAAATCTTTTCATGAAAATGTTCAACTTTTTTGAAGCTGAAATACTTCATGAAAATGTTCAACTTTTTTGAAGCTGAAATATTTCATGAAAATTTTCACCTTTTTTGAATCCGAAATACTTCATGAAAATTTTGAACTTTTTTGAAGCCCAAATACTTCATGAAAATTTTCAACTTTTTTGAAGCCGAAATCTTTTCATGAAAATGTTCAACTTTTTTGAAGCTGAAATACTTCATGAAAATGTTCAACTTTTTTGAAGCTGAAATATTTCATGAAAATTTTCACCTTTTTTGAATCCGAAATACTTCATGAAAATTTTCAACTTTTTTGAAGCCCAAATACTTCATGAAAATTTTCAACTTTTTTGAAGCCCAAATATTTCATGAAAATTTTCACCTTTTTTGAAGCCGAATTTCTTCATGAAAATTTTCAACTTTTTTCTAGCCGAAATACTTCATGAAAATTTTCAACTTTTTTGAAGCCGAAATACTGTCATGAAAATGTTCAACTTTTTTGAAGCCGAAATACTGTCATGAAAATTTTCAACTTTTTTGAATCTGAAATACTTCATGAAAATGGTCGACTTTTTTAAAACTGAAATCTTGTCGTGAAAATTTTCAACTTTTTTAATCCGAAATACTTCATGAAAATGTTCATCTTTTTTGAAGCTGAAATCTTTTCATGAAAATGTTCAACTTTTTTGAAGCTGAAATACTTCATGAAAATGGTCGACTTTTTTAAAGCCGAAATCCTGTCGTGAAAATTTTCAAATTTTTTGAATCTGAAATACTTCATGAAAATGTTCAACTTTTTTAAAGCCGAAATCCTGTCGTGAAAATTTTCAACTTTTCTTAAGCCGAAATACTTCATGAAAATTTTCAACTTTTTTGAAGCCGAAATACTGTCATGAAAATGTTCAACTTTTTTGAAGCCGAAATACTGTCATGAAAATTTTCAACTTTTTTGAATCTGAAATACTTCATGAAAATTTTCAACTTTTTTGAAGCCGAAATCTTTTCATGAAAATGTTCAACTTTTTTGAAGCTGAAATACTTCATGAAAATGGTCGACTTTTTTGGAACTGAAATGTTGTCATGAAAATGTTCAACTTTTTTGAATCTGAAATACTTCATGAAAATGGTCGACTTTTTTAAAACCGAAATCTTGTCGTGAAAATTTTCAACTTTTTTAATCCGAAATACTTCATGAAAATGTTCAACTTTTTTGAAGCCGAAATCTTTTCATGAAAATGTTCAACTTTTTTGAAGCTGAAATACTTCATGAAAATGTTCAACTTTTTTGAAGCCCAAATACTTCATGAAAATGTTGAACTTTTTTGAAGCCCAAATACTTCATGAAAATTTTCAACTTTTTTGAAGCCGAAATCTTTTCATGAAAATGTTCAACTTTTTTGAAGCTGAAATACTTCATGAAAATGTTCAACTTTTTTGAAGCTGAAATATTTCATGAAAATTTTCACCTTTTTTGAATCCGAAATACTTCATGAAAATTTTGAACTTTTTTGAAGCCCAAATACTTCATGAAAATTTTCAACTTTTTTGAAGCCGAAATCTTTTCATGAAAATGTTCAACTTTTTTGAAGCTGAAATACTTCATGAAAATGTTCAACTTTTTTGAAGCTGAAATATTTCATGAAAATTTTCACCTTTTTTGAATCCGAAATACTTCATGAAAATTTTCAACTTTTTTGAAGCCCAAATACTTCATGAAAATTTTCAACTTTTTTGAAGCCCAAATATTTCATGAAAATTTTCACCTTTTTTGAAGCCGAATTTCTTCATGAAAATTTTCAACTTTTTTCTAGCCGAAATACTTCATGAAAATTTTCAACTTTTTTGAAGCCGAAATACTGTCATGAAAATGTTCAACTTTTTTGAAGCCGAAATACTGTCATGAAAATTTTCAACTTTTTTGAATCTGAAATACTTCATGAAAATGGTCGACTTTTTTAAAACTGAAATCTTGTCGTGAAAATTTTCAACTTTTTTAATCCGAAATACTTCATGAAAATGTTCATCTTTTTTGAAGCTGAAATCTTTTCATGAAAATGTTCAACTTTTTTGAAGCTGAAATACTTCATGAAAATGGTCGACTTTTTTAAAGCCGAAATCCTGTCGTGAAAATTTTCAAATTTTTTGAATCTGAAATACTTCATGAAAATGTTCAACTTTTTTAAAGCCGAAATCCTGTCGTGAAAATTTTCAACTTTTCTTAAGCCGAAATACTTCATGAAAATTTTCAACTTTTTTGAAGCCGAAATACTGTCATGAAAATGTTCAACTTTTTTGAAGCCGAAATACTGTCATGAAAATTTTCAACTTTTTTGAATCTGAAATACTTCATGAAAATTTTCAACTTTTTTGAAGCCGAAATCTTTTCATGAAAATTTTCAACTTTTTTGAATCCGAAATACTTCATGAAAATTTTCAACTTTTTTGAAGCCGAAATGTTTTCATGAAAATGTTCAACTTTTTTGAATCTGAAATACTTCATGAAAATGGTCGACTTTTTTAAAACCGAAATCCTGTCGTGAAAATTTTCAAATTTTTTAATCCGAAATACTTCATGAAAATGTTCAACTTTTTTGAAGCCGAAATCTTTTCATGAAAATGTTCAACTTTTTTGAAGCTGAAATACTTCATGAAAATGTTCAACTTTTTTGAAGCTGAAATATTTCATGAAAATTTTCACCTTTTTTGAATCCGAAATACTTCATGAAAATTTTGAACTTTTTTGAAGCCCAAATACTTCATGAAAATTTTCAACTTTTTTGAAGCCGAAATCTTTTCATGAAAATCTTCAACTTTTTTGAAGCTGAAATACTTCATGAAAATGGTCGACTTTTTTGGAACTGAAATGTTTTCATGAAAATGTTCAACTTTTTTGAATCTGAAATACTTCATGAAAATGGTCGACTTTTTTAAAACCGAAATCTTGTCGTGAAAATTTTCAACTTTTTTAATCCGAAATACTTCATGAAAATGTTCAACTTTTTTGAAGCCGAAATCTTTTCATGAAAATGTTCAACTTTTTTGAAGCTGAAATACTTCATGAAAATGTTCAACTTTTTTGAAGCCCAAATACTTCATGAAAATGTTGAACTTTTTTGAAGCCCAAATACTTCATGAAAATTTTCAACTTTTTTGAAGCCGAAATCTTTTCATGAAAATGTTCAACTTTTTTGAAGCTGAAATACTTCATGAAAATGTTCAACTTTTTTGAAGCTGAAATATTTCATGAAAATTTTCACCTTTTTTGAATCCGAAATACTTCATGAAAATGGTCGACTTTTTTAAAACCGAAATCCTGTCGTGAAAATTTTCAAATTTTTTAATCCGAAATACTTCATGAAAATGTTCAACTTTTTTGAAGCCGAAATCTTTTCATGAAAATGTTCAACTTTTTTGAAGCTGAAATACTTCATGAAAATGTTCAACTTTTTTGAAGCTGAAATATTTCATGAAAATTTTCACCTTTTTTGAATCCGAAATACTTCATGAAAATTTTGAACTTTTTTGAAGCCCAAATACTTCATGAAAATTTTCAACTTTTTTGAAGCCGAAATCTTTTCATGAAAATGTTCAACTTTTTTGAAGCTGAAATACTTCATGAAAATGGTCGACTTTTTTGGAACTGAAATGTTTTCATGAAAATGTTCAACTTTTTTGAATCTGAAATACTTCATGAAAATGGTCGACTTTTTTAAAACCGAAATCTTGTCGTGAAAATTTTCAACTTTTTTAATCCGAAATACTTCATGAAAATGTTCAACTTTTTTGAAGCCGAAATCTTTTCATGAAAATGTTCAACTTTTTTGAAGCTGAAATACTTCATGAAAATGTTCAACTTTTTTGAAGCCCAAATACTTCATGAAAATGTTGAACTTTTTTGAAGCCCAAATACTTCATGAAAATGTTCAACTTTTTTGAAGCCGAAATCTTTTCATGAAAATGTTCAACTTTTTTGAAGCTGAAATACTTCATGAAAATGTTCAACTTTTTTGAAGCTGAAATATTTCATGAAAATTTTCACCTTTTTTGAATCCGAAATACTTCATGAAAATTTTGAACTTTTCTGAAGCCGAAATACTTCATGAAAATTTTCAACTTTTTTGAAGCCGAAATACTGTCATGAAAATGTTCAACTTTTTTGAAGCCGAAATACTGTCATGAAAATTTTCAACTTTTTTGAATCTGAAATACTTCATGAAAATTTTCAACTTTTTTGAAGCCGAAATCTTTTCATGAAAATTTTCAACTTTTTTGAATCCGAAATACTTCATGAAAATTTTCAACTTTTTTGAAGCCGAAATGTTTTCATGAAAATGTTCAACTTTTTTGAATCTGAAATACTTCATGAAAATGGTCGACTTTTTTAAAACCGAAATCCTGTCGTGAAAATTTTCAAATTTTTTAATCCGAAATACTTCATGAAAATGTTCAACTTTTTTGAAGCCGAAATCTTTTCATGAAAATGTTCAACTTTTTTGAAGCTGAAATACTTCATGAAAATGTTCAACTTTTTTGAAGCTGAAATATTTCATGAAAATTTTCACCTTTTTTGAATCCGAAATACTTCATGAAAATTTTGAACTTTTTTGAAGCCCAAATACTTCATGAAAATTTTCAACTTTTTTGAAGCCGAAATCTTTTCATGAAAATGTTCAACTTTTTTGAAGCTGAAATACTTCATGAAAATGGTCGACTTTTTTGGAACTGAAATGTTTTCATGAAAATGTTCAACTTTTTTGAATCTGAAATACTTCATGAAAATGGTCGACTTTTTTAAAACCGAAATCTTGTCGTGAAAATTTTCAACTTTTTTAATCCGAAATACTTCATGAAAATGTTCAACTTTTTTGAAGCCGAAATCTTTTCATGAAAATGTTCAACTTTTTTGAAGCTGAAATACTTCATGAAAATGTTCAACTTTTTTGAAGCCCAAATACTTCATGAAAATGTTGAACTTTTTTGAAGCCCAAATACTTCATGAAAATTTTCAACTTTTTTGAAGCCGAAATCTTTTCATGAAAATGTTCAACTTTTTTGAAGCTGAAATACTTCATGAAAATGTTCAACTTTTTTGAAGCTGAAATATTTCATGAAAATTTTCACCTTTTTTGAATCCGAAATACTTCATGAAAATGGTGGACTTTTTTAAAACCGAAATCCTGTCGTGAAAATTTTCAAATTTTTTAATCCGAAATACTTCATGAAAATGTTCAACTTTTTTGAAGCCGAAATCTTTTCATGAAAATGTTCAACTTTTTTGAAGCTGAAATACTTCATGAAAATGTTCAACTTTTTTGAAGCTGAAATATTTCATGAAAATTTTCACCTTTTTTGAATCCGAAATACTTCATGAAAATTTTGAACTTTTTTGAAGCCCAAATACTTCATGAAAATTTTCAACTTTTTTGAAGCCGAAATCTTTTCATGAAAATGTTCAACTTTTTTGAAGCTGAAATACTTCATGAAAATGGTCGACTTTTTTGGAACTGAAATGTTTTCATGAAAATGTTCAACTTTTTTGAATCTGAAATACTTCATGAAAATGGTCGACTTTTTTAAAACCGAAATCTTGTCGTGAAAATTTTCAACTTTTTTAATCCGAAATACTTCATGAAAATGTTCAACTTTTTTGAAGCCGAAATCTTTTCATGAAAATGTTCAACTTTTTTGAAGCTGAAATACTTCATGAAAATGTTCAACTTTTTTGAAGCCCAAATACTTCATGAAAATGTTGAACTTTTTTGAAGCCCAAATACTTCATGAAAATTTTCAACTTTTTTGAAGCCGAAATCTTTTCATGAAAATGTTCAACTTTTTTGAAGCTGAAATACTTCATGAAAATGTTCAACTTTTTTGAAGCTGAAATATTTCATGAAAATTTTCACCTTTTTTGAATCCGAAATACTTCATGATAATGGTGGACTTTTTTAAAACCGAAATCCTGTCGTGAAAATTTTCAAATTTTTTAATCCGAAATACTTCATGAAAATGTTCAACTTTTTTGAAGCCGAAATCTTTTCATGAAAATGTTCAACTTTTTTGAAGCTGAAATACTTCATGAAAATGTTCAACTTTTTTGAAGCTGAAATATTTCATGAAAATTTTCACCTTTTTTGAATCCGAAATACTTCATGAAAATTTTGAACTTTTTTGAAGCCCAAATACTTCATGAAAATTTTCAACTTTTTTGAAGCCGAAATCTTTTCATGAAAATGTTCAACTTTTTTGAAGCTGAAATACTTCATGAAAATGGTCGACTTTTTTGGAACTGAAATGTTTTCATGAAAATGTTCAACTTTTTTGAATCTGAAATACTTCATGAAAATGGTCGACTTTTTTAAAACCGAAATCTTGTCGTGAAAATTTTCAACTTTTTTAATCCGAAATACTTCATGAAAATGTTCAACTTTTTTGAAGCCGAAATCTTTTCATGAAAATGTTCAACTTTTTTGAAGCTGAAATACTTCATGAAAATGTTCAACTTTTTTGAAGCCCAAATACTTCATGAAAATGTTGAACTTTTTTGAAGCCCAAATACTTCATGAAAATGTTCAACTTTTTTGAAGCCGAAATCTTTTCATGAAAATGTTCAACTTTTTTGAAGCTGAAATACTTCATGAAAATGTTCAACTTTTTTGAAGCTGAAATATTTCATGAAAATTTTCACCTTTTTTGAATCCGAAATACTTCATGAAAATTTTGAACTTTTTTGAAGCCCAAATACTTCATGAAAATTTTCAACTTTTTTGAAGCCCAAATATTTCATGAAAATTTTCACCTTTTTTGAAGCCGAATTTCTTCATGAAAATTTTCAACTTTTTTCTAGCCGAAATACTTCATGAAAATTTTCAACTTTTTTGAAGCCGAAATACTGTCATGAAAATGTTCAACTTTTTTGAAGCCGAAATACTGTCATGAAAATTTTCAACTTTTTTGAATCTGAAATACTTCATGAAAATTTTAAACTTTTTTGAAGCCGAAATCTTTTCATGAAAATTTTCAACTTTTTTGAATCCGAAATACTTCATGAAAATTTTCAACTTTTTTGAAGCCGAAATGTTTTCATGAAAATGTTCAACTTTTTTGAATCTGAAATACTTCATGAAAATGGTCGACTTTTTTAAAACCGAAATCCTGTCGTGAAAATTTTCAACTTTTTTAATCCGAAATACTTCATGAAAATGTTCAACTTTTTTGAAGCTGAAATATTTCATGAAAATTTTCACCTTTTTTGAATCCGAAATACTTCATGAAAATTTTCAACTTTTTTGAAGCTGAAATACTTCATGAAAATGTTCAACTTTTTTGAAGCTGAAATATTTCATGAAAATTTTCAACTTTTTTGAAGCCGAAATGTTTTCATGAAAATGTTCAACTTTTTTGAATCTGAAATACTTCATGAAAATGGTCGACTTTTTTAAAACCGAAATCCTGTCGTGAAAATTTTCAACTTTTTTAATCCGAAATACTTCATGAAAATGTTCAACTTTTTTGAAGCCGAAATCTTTTCATGAAAATGTTCAACTTTTTTGAAGCTGAAATACTTCATGAAAATGTTCAACTTTTTTGAAGCCCAAATACTTCATGAAAATTTTCAACTTTTTTGAAGCCCAAATATTTCATGAAAATTTTCACCTTTTTTGAAGCCGAATTTCTTCATGAAAATTTTCAACTTTTTTGAATCCGAAATACTTCATGAAAATTTTCAACTTTTTTGAAGCCCAAATACTTCATGAAAATTTTCAACTGTTTTGAGGCCCAAATATTTCATGAAAATTTTCACCTTTTTTGAAGCCGAATTTGTTCATGAAAATTTTCAACTTTTTTCTAGCCGAAATACTTCATGAAAATTTTCAACTTTTTTGAAGCCGAAATCTTTTCACGAAAATGTTCAACTGTTTTGAAGCTGAAATTCTTTCATGAAAATTTTCGACTTTTTTGAAGCCGAAATCTTTTCGTGAAAATGTTCAACTTTTTTGATGCTGAAATACTTCATGAAAATGGTCGACTTTTTTGGAACTGAAATGTTTTCATGAAAATGTTCAACTTTTTTGAATCTGAAATACTTCATGAAAATGATCGACTTTTTTAAAACCGAAATCCTGTCGTGAAAATTTTCAACTTTTTTAATCCGAAATACTTCATGAAAATGTTCAACTTTTTTGAAGCCTAAATCTTTTCATGAAAATGTTCAACTTTTTTGAAGCTGAAATACTTCATGAAAATGTTCAACTTTTTTGAAGCCCAAATACTTCATGAAAATTTTCAACTTTTTTGAAGCCCAAATACTTCAAGAAAATTTTCAACTTTTTTGAAGCCGAAATCTTTTCATGAAAATGTTCAACTTTTTTGAAGCTGAAATACTTCATGAAAATGTTCAACTTTTTTGAAGCTGAAATATTTCATGAAAATTTTAACCTTTTTTGAATCCGAAATACTGTCATGAAAATGTTCAACTTTTTTGAAGCCGAAATACTTCATGAAAATTTTCAACTTTTTTGAAGCCGAAATACTGTCATGAAAATTTTCAACTTTTTTGAATCCGAAATACTTCATGAAAATGTTCAACTTTTTTGAAGCCGAAATCTTTTCATGAAAATGTTCAACTTTTTTGAAGCTGAAATACTTCATGAAAATGTTCAACTTTTTTGAAGCTGAAATATTTCATGAAAATTTTCACCTTTTTTGAATCCGAAATACTTCATGAAAATTTTCAACTTTTTTGAAGCCCAAATACTTCATGAAAATTTTCAACTTTTTTGAAGCCGAAATCTTTTCATGAAAATGTTCAACTTTTTTGAAGCTGAAATACTTCATGAAAATGTTCAACTTTTTTGAAGCTGAAATATTTCATGAAAATTTTCACCTTTTTTGAATCCGAAATACTTCATGAAAATTTTCAACTTTTTTGAAGCCCAAATACTTCATGAAAATTTTCAACTTTTTTGAAGCCCAAATATTTCATGAAAATTTTCACCTTTTTTGAAGCCGAATTTCTTCATGAAAATTTTCAACTTTTTTCTAGCCGAAATACTGTCATGAAAATTTTCAACTTTTTTGAAGCCGAAATCTTTTCATGAAAATGTTCAACTTTTTTGAAGCTGAAATACTTCATGAAAATGTTCAACTTTTTTGAAGCTGAAATATTTCATGAAAATTTTCACCTTTTTTGAATCCGAAATACTTCATGAAAATTTTGAACTTTTTTGAAGCCCAAATACTTCATGAAAATTTTCAACTTTTTTGAAGCCGAAATCTTTTCATGAAAATGTTCAACTTTTTTGAAGCTGAAATACTTCATGAAAATGTTCAACTTTTTTGAAGCTGAAATATTTCATGAAAATTTTCACCTTTTTTGAATCCGAAATACTTCATGAAAATTTTCAACTTTTTTGAAGCCCAAATACTTCATGAAAATTTTCAACTTTTTTGAAGCCCAAATATTTCATGAAAATTTTCACCTTTTTTGAAGCCGAATTTCTTCATGAAAATTTTCAACTTTTTTCTAGCCGAAATACTTCATGAAAATTTTCAACTTTTTTGAAGCCGAAATACTGTCATGAAAATGTTCAACTTTTTTGAATCCGAAATACTTCATGAAAATTTTCAACTTTTTTGAAGCCGAAATACTGTCATGAAAATGTTCAACTTTTTTGAATCCGAAATACTTCATGAAAATGTTCAACTTTTTTGAAGCCGAAATCTTTTCATGAAAATGTTCAACTTTTTTGAAGCTGAAATACTTCATGAAAATGTTCAACTTTTTTGAAGCTGAAATATTTCATGAAAATTTTCACCTTTTTTGAATCCGAAATACTTCATGAAAATTTTGAACTTTTTTGAAGCCCAAATACTTCATGAAAATTTTCAACTTTTTTGAAGCCGAAATCTTTTCATGAAAATGTTCAACTTTTTTGAAGCTGAAATACTTCATGAAAATGTTCAACTTTTTTGAAGCTGAAATATTTCATGAAAATTTTCACCTTTTTTGAATCCGAAATACTTCATGAAAATTTTCAACTTTTTTGAAGCCCAAATACTTCATGAAAATGTTCAACTTTTTTGAAGCCCAAATATTTCATGAAAATTTTCACCTTTTTTGAAGCCGAATTTCTTCATGAAAATTTTCAACTTTTTTCTAGCCGAAATACTGTCATGAAAATTTTCAACTTTTTTGAAGCCGAAATCTTTTCATGAAAATGTTCAACTTTTTTGAAGCTGAAATACTTCATGAAAATGTTCAACTTTTTTGAAGCTGAAATATTTCATGAAAATTTTCACCTTTTTTGAATCCGAAATACTTCATGAAAATTTTGAACTTTTTTGAAGCCCAAATACTTCATGAAAATTTTCAACTTTTTTGAAGCCGAAATCTTTTCATGAAAATGTTCAACTTTTTTGAAGCTGAAATACTTCATGAAAATGTTCAACTTTTTTGAAGCTGAAATATTTCATGAAAATTTTCACCTTTTTTGAATCCGAAATACTTCATGAAAATTTTCAACTTTTTTGAAGCCCAAATACTTCATGAAAATTTTCAACTTTTTTGAAGCCCAAATATTTCATGAAAATTTTCACCTTTTTTGAAGCCGAATTTCTTCATGAAAATTTTCAACTTTTTTCTAGCCGAAATACTTCATGAAAATTTTCAACTTTTTTGAAGCCGAAATACTGTCATGAAAATGTTCAACTTTTTTGAAGCCGAAATACTGTCATGAAAATTTTCAACTTTTTTGAATCTGAAATACTTCATGAAAATTTTCAACTTTTTTGAAGCCCAAATACTTCATGAAAATTTTCAACTTTTTTGAAGCCCAAATATTTCATGAAAATTTTCACCTTTTTTGAAGCCGAATTTCTTCATGAAAATTTTCAACTTTTTTGAATCCGAAATACTTCATGAAAATGATCGACTTTTTTAAAACCGAAATCCTGTCGTGAAAATTTTCAACTTTTTTAATCCGAAATACTTCATGAAAATGTTCAACTTTTTTGAAGCCTAAATCTTTTCATGAAAATGTTCAACTTTTTTGAAGCTGAAATACTTCATGAAAATGTTCAACTTTTTTGAAGCCCAAATACTTCATGAAAATTTTGAACTTTTTTGAAGCCCAAATACTTCAAGAAAATTTTCAACTTTTTTGAAGCCGAAATCTTTTCATGAAAATGTTCAACTTTTTTGAAGCTGAAATACTTCATGAAAATGTTCAACTTTTTTGAAGCTGAAATATTTCATGAAAATTTTCACCTTTTTTGAATCCGAAATACTGTCATGAAAATGTTCAACTTTTTTGAAGCCGAAATACTTCATGAAAATTTTCAACTTTTTTGAAGCCGAAATACTGTCATGAAAATTTTCAACTTTTTTGAATCCGAAATACTTCATGAAAATGTTCAACTTTTTTGAAGCCGAAATCTTTTCATGAAAATGTTCAACTTTTTTGAAGCTGAAATACTTCATGAAAATGTTCAACTTTTTTGAAGCTGAAATATTTCATGAAAATTTTCACCTTTTTTGAATCCGAAATACTTCATGAAAATTTTGAACTTTTTTGAAGCCCAAATACTTCATGAAAATTTTCAACTTTTTTGAAGCCGAAATCTTTTCATGAAAATGTTCAACTTTTTTGAAGCTGAAATACTTCATGAAAATGTTCAACTTTTTTGAAGCTGAAATATTTCATGAAAATTTTCACCTTTTTTGAATCCGAAATACTTCATGAAAATTTTCAACTTTTTTGAAGCCCAAATACTTCATGAAAATTTTCAACTTTTTTGAAGCCCAAATATTTCATGAAAATTTTCACCTTTTTTGAAGCCGAATTTCTTCATGAAAATTTTCAACTTTTTTCTAGCCGAAATACTGTCATGAAAATTTTCAACTTTTTTGAAGCCGAAATCTTTTCATGAAAATGTTCAACTTTTTTGAAGCTGAAATACTTCATGAAAATGTTCAACTTTTTTGAAGCTGAAATATTTCATGAAAATTTTCACCTTTTTTGAATCCGAAATACTTCATGAAAATTTTGAACTTTTTTGAAGCCCAAATACTTCATGAAAATTTTCAACTTTTTTGAAGCCGAAATCTTTTCATGAAAATGTTCAACTTTTTTGAAGCTGAAATACTTCATGAAAATGTTCAACTTTTTTGAAGCTGAAATATTTCATGAAAATTTTCACCTTTTTTGAATCCGAAATACTTCATGAAAATTTTCAACTTTTTTGAAGCCCAAATACTTCATGAAAATTTTCAACTTTTTTGAAGCCCAAATATTTCATGAAAATTTTCACCTTTTTTGAAGCCGAATTTCTTCATGAAAATTTTCAACTTTTTTCTAGCCGAAATACTTCATGAAAATTTTGAACTTTTTTGAAGCCGAAATACTGTCATGAAAATGTTCAACTTTTTTGAAGCCGAAATACTGTCATGAAAATTTTCAACTTTTTTGAATCTGAAATACTTCATGAAAATTTTCAACTTTTTTGAAGCCGAAATCTTTTCATGAAAATTTTCAACTTTTTTGAATCCGAAATACTTCATGAAAATTTTGAACTTTTTTGAAGCCCAAATACTTCATGAAAATTTTCAACTTTTTTGAAGCCGAAATCTTTTCATGAAAATGTTCAACTTTTTTGAAGCTGAAATACTTCATGAAAATGGTCGACTTTTTTGGAACTGAAATGTTTTCATGAAAATGTTCAACTTTTTTGAATCTGAAATACTTCATGAAAATGGTCGACTTTTTTAAAACCGAAATCTTGTCGTGAAAATTTTCAACTTTTTTAATCCGAAATACTTCATGAAAATGTTCAACTTTTTTGAAGCCGAAATCTTTTCATGAAAATGTTCAACTTTTTTGAAGCTGAAATACTTCATGAAAATGTTGAACTTTTTTGAAGCCCAAATACTTCATGAAAATGTTGAACTTTTTTGAAGCCCAAATACTTCATGAAAATTTTCAACTTTTTTGAAGCCGAAATCTTTTCATGAAAATGTTCAACTTTTTTGAAGCTGAAATACTTCATGAAAATGTTCAACTTTTTTGAAGCTGAAATATTTCATGAAAATTTTCACCTTTTTTGAATCCGAAATACTTCATGAAAATTTTGAACTTTTTTGAAGCCCAAATACTTCATGAAAATTTTCAACTTTTTTGAAGCCGAAATCTTTTCATGAAAATGTTCAACTTTTTTGAAGCTGAAATACTTCATGAAAATGTTCAACTTTTTTGAAGCTGAAATATTTCATGAAAATTTTCACCTTTTTTGAATCTGAAATACTTCATGAAAATTTTCTACTTTTTTGAAGCCCAAATACTTCATGAAAATTTTCAACTTTTTTGAAGCCCAAATATTTCATGAAAATTTTCACCTTTTTTGAAGCCGAATTTCTTCATGAAAATTTTCAACTTTTTTCTAGCCGAAATACTTCATGAAAATTTTCAACTTTTTTGAAGCCGAAATACTGTCATGAAAATGTTCAACTTTTTTGAAGCCGAAATACTGTCATGAAAATTTTCAACTTTTTTGAATCTGAAATACCTCATGAAAATTTTGAACTTTTTTGAAGCCGAAATCTTTTCATGAAAATTTTCAACTTTTTTGAATCCGAAATACTTCATGAAAATTTTCAACTTTTTTGAAGCCGAAATGTTTTCATGAAAATGTTCAATTTTTTGAATCTGAAATACTTCATGAAAATGGTCGACTTTTTTAAAACCGAAATCCTGTCGTGAAAATTTTCAACTTTTTTAATCCGAAATACTTCATGAAAATGTTCAACTTTTTTGAAGCTGAAATATTTCATGAAAATTTTCACCTTTTTTGAATCCGAAATACTTCATGAAAATTTTCAACTTTTTTGAAGCTGAAATACTTCATGAAAATGTTCAACTTTTTTGAAGCTGAAATATTTCATGAAAATTTTCAACTTTTTTGAAGCCGAAATGTTTTCATGAAAATGTTCAACTTTTTTGAATCTGAAATACTTCATGAAAATGGTCGACTTTTTTAAAACCGAAATCCTGTCGTGAAAATTTTCAACTTTTTTAATCCGAAATACTTCATGAAAATGTTCAACTTTTTTGATGCCGAAATCTTTTCATGAAAATGTTCAACTTTTTTGATGCCGAAATCTTTTCATGAAAATGTTCAACTTTTTTGAAGCTGAAATACTTCATGAAAATGTTCAACTTTTTTGAAGCCCAAATACTTCATGAAAATTTTCAACTTTTTTGAAGCCCAAATATTTCATGAAAATTTTCACCTTTTTTGAAGCCGAATTTCTTCATGAAAATTTTCAACTTTTTTGAATCCGAAATACTTCATGAAAATTTTCAACTTTTTTGAAGCCCAAATACTTCATGAAAATTTTCAACTGTTTTGAGGCCCAAATATTTCATGAAAATTTTCACCTTTTTTGAAGCCGAATTTGTTCATGAAAATTTTCAACTTTTTTCTAGCCGAAATACTTCATGAAAATTTTCAACTTTTTTGAAGCCGAAATCTTTTCACGAAAATGTTCAACTGTTTTGAAGCTGAAATTCTTTCATGAAAATTTTCGACTTTTTTGAAGCCGAAATCTTTTCGTGAAAATGTTCAACTTTTTTGAATCTGAAATACTTCATGAAAATGGTCGACTTTTTTAAAACCGAAATCCTGTCGTGAAAATTTTCAACTTTTTTAATCCGAAATACTTCATGAAAATGTTCAACTTTTTTGAAGCTGAAATATTTCATGAAAATTTTCACCTTTTTTGAATCCGAAATACTTCATGAAAATTTTCAACTTTTTTGAAGCTGAAATACTTCATGAAAATGTTCAACTTTTTTGAAGCTGAAATATTTCATGAAAATTTTCAACTTTTTTGAAGCCGAAATGTTTTCATGAAAATGTTCAACTTTTTTGAATCTGAAATACTTCATGAAAATGTTCAACTTTTTTGAAGCCCAAATACTTCATGAAAATTTTGAACTTTTTTGAAGCCCAAATACTTCAAGAAAATTTTCAACTTTTTTGAAGCCGAAATCTTTTCATGAAAATGTTCAACTTTTTTGAAGCTGAAATACTTCATGAAAATGTTCAACTTTTTTGAAGCTGAAATATTTCATGAAAATTTTAACCTTTTTTGAATCCGAAATACTGTCATGAAAATGTTCAACTTTTTTGAAGCCGAAATACTTCATGAAAATTTTCAACTTTTTTGAAGCCGAAATACTGTCATGAAAATTTTCAACTTTTTTGAATCCGAAATACTTCATGAAAATGTTCAACTTTTTTGAAGCCGAAATCTTTTCATGAAAATGTTCAACTTTTTTGAAGCTGAAATACTTCATGAAAATGTTCAACTTTTTTGAAGCTGAAATATTTCATGAAAATTTTCACCTTTTTTGAATCCGAAATACTTCATGAAAATTTTGAACTTTTTTGAAGCCCAAATACTTCATGAAAATTTTCAACTTTTTTGAAGCCGAAATCTTTTCATGAAAATGTTCAACTTTTTTGAAGCTGAAATACTTCATGAAAATGTTCAACTTTTTTGAAGCTGAAATATTTCATGAAAATTTTCACCTTTTTTGAATCCGAAATACTTCATGAAAATTTTCAACTTTTTTGAAGCCCAAATACTTCATGAAAATTTTCAACTTTTTTGAAGCCCAAATATTTCATGAAAATTTTCACCTTTTTTGAAGCCGAATTTCTTCATGAAAATTTTCAACTTTTTTCTAGCCGAAATACTGTCATGAAAATTTTCAACTTTTTTGAAGCCGAAATCTTTTCATGAAAATGTTCAACTTTTTTGAAGCTGAAATACTTCATGAAAATGTTCAACTTTTTTGAAGCTGAAATATTTCATGAAAATTTTCACCTTTTTTGAATCCGAAATACTTCATGAAAATTTTGAACTTTTTTGAAGCCCAAATACTTCATGAAAATTTTCAACTTTTTTGAAGCCGAAATCTTTTCATGAAAATGTTCAACTTTTTTGAAGCTGAAATACTTCATGAAAATGTTCAACTTTTTTGAAGCTGAAATATTTCATGAAAATTTTCACCTTTTTTGAATCCGAAATACTTCATGAAAATTTTCAACTTTTTTGAAGCCCAAATACTTCATGAAAATTTTCAACTTTTTTGAAGCCCAAATATTTCATGAAAATTTTCACCTTTTTTGAAGCCGAATTTCTTCATGAAAATTTTCAACTTTTTTCTAGCCGAAATACTGTCATGAAAATGTTCAACTTTTTTGAATCCGAAATACTTCATGAAAATTTTCAACTTTTTTGAAGCCGAAATACTGTCATGAAAATGTTCAACTTTTTTGAATCCGAAATACTTCATGAAAATGTTCAACTTTTTTGAAGCCGAAATCTTTTCATGAAAATGTTCAACTTTTTTGAAGCTGAAATACTTCATGAAAATGTTCAACTTTTTTGAAGCTGAAATATTTCATGAAAATTTTCACCTTTTTTGAATCCGAAATACTTCATGAAAATTTTGAACTTTTTTGAAGCCCAAATACTTCATGAAAATTTTCAACTTTTTTGAAGCCGAAATCTTTTCATGAAAATGTTCAACTTTTTTGAAGCTGAAATACTTCATGAAAATGTTCAACTTTTTTGAAGCTGAAATATTTCATGAAAATTTTCACCTTTTTTGAATCCGAAATACTTCATGAAAATTTTCAACTTTTTTGAAGCCCAAATACTTCATGAAAATGATCGACTTTTTTAAAACCGAAATCCTGTCGTGAAAATTTTCAACTTTTTTAATCCGAAATACTTCATGAAAATGTTCAACTTTTTTGAAGCCTAAATCTTTTCATGAAAATGTTCAACTTTTTTGAAGCTGAAATACTTCATGAAAATGTTCAACTTTTTTGAAGCCCAAATACTTCATGAAAATTTTGAACTTTTTTGAAGCCCAAATACTTCAAGAAAATTTTCAACTTTTTTGAAGCCGAAATCTTTTCATGAAAATGTTCAACTTTTTTGAAGCTGAAATACTTCATGAAAATGTTCAACTTTTTTGAAGCTGAAATATTTCATGAAAATTTTAACCTTTTTTGAATCCGAAATACTGTCATGAAAATGTTCAACTTTTTTGAAGCCGAAATACTTCATGAAAATTTTCAACTTTTTTGAAGCCGAAATACTGTCATGAAAATTTTCAACTTTTTTGAATCCGAAATACTTCATGAAAATGTTCAACTTTTTTGAAGCCGAAATCTTTTCATGAAAATGTTCAACTTTTTTGAAGCTGAAATACTTCATGAAAATGTTCAACTTTTTTGAAGCTGAAATATTTCATGAAAATTTTCACCTTTTTTGAATCCGAAATACTTCATGAAAATTTTGAACTTTTTTGAAGCCCAAATACTTCATGAAAATTTTCAACTTTTTTGAAGCCGAAATCTTTTCATGAAAATGTTCAACTTTTTTGAAGCTGAAATACTTCATGAAAATGTTCAACTTTTTTGAAGCTGAAATATTTCATGAAAATTTTCACCTTTTTTGAATCCGAAATACTTCATGAAAATTTTCAACTTTTTTGAAGCCCAAATACTTCATGAAAATTTTCAACTTTTTTGAAGCCCAAATATTTCATGAAAATTTTCACCTTTTTTGAAGCCGAATTTCTTCATGAAAATTTTCAACTTTTTTCTAGCCGAAATACTGTCATGAAAATTTTCAACTTTTTTGAAGCCGAAATCTTTTCATGAAAATGTTCAACTTTTTTGAAGCTGAAATACTTCATGAAAATGTTCAACTTTTTTGAAGCTGAAATATTTCATGAAAATTTTCACCTTTTTTGAATCCGAAATACTTCATGAAAATTTTGAACTTTTTTGAAGCCCAAATACTTCATGAAAATTTTCAACTTTTTTGAAGCCGAAATCTTTTCATGAAAATGTTCAACTTTTTTGAAGCTGAAATACTTCATGAAAATGTTCAACTTTTTTGAAGCTGAAATATTTCATGAAAATTTTCACCTTTTTTGAATCCGAAATACTTCATGAAAATTTTCAACTTTTTTGAAGCCCAAATACTTCATGAAAATTTTCAACTTTTTTGAAGCCCAAATATTTCATGAAAATTTTCACCTTTTTTGAAGCCGAATTTCTTCATGAAAATTTTCAACTTTTTTCTAGCCGAAATACTTCATGAAAATTTTCAACTTTTTTGAAGCCGAAATACTGTCATGAAAATGTTCAACTTTTTTGAATCCGAAATACTTCATGAAAATTTTCAACTTTTTTGAAGCCGAAATACTGTCATGAAAATGTTCAACTTTTTTGAATCCGAAATACTTCATGAAAATGTTCAACTTTTTTGAAGCCGAAATCTTTTCATGAAAATGTTCAACTTTTTTGAAGCTGAAATACTTCATGAAAATGTTCAACTTTTTTGAAGCTGAAATATTTCATGAAAATTTTCACCTTTTTTGAATCCGAAATACTTCATGAAAATTTTGAACTTTTTTGAAGCCCAAATACTTCATGAAAATTTTCAACTTTTTTGAAGCCGAAATCTTTTCATGAAAATGTTCAACTTTTTTGAAGCTGAAATACTTCATGAAAATGTTCAACTTTTTTGAAGCTGAAATATTTCATGAAAATTTTCACCTTTTTTGAATCCGAAATACTTCATGAAAATTTTCAACTTTTTTGAAGCCCAAATACTTCATGAAAATTTTCAACTTTTTTGAAGCCCAAATATTTCATGAAAATTTTCACCTTTTTTGAAGCCGAATTTCTTCATGAAAATTTTCAACTTTTTTCTAGCCGAAATACTGTCATGAAAATTTTCAACTTTTTTGAAGCCGAAATCTTTTCATGAAAATGTTCAACTTTTTTGAAGCCTAAATCTTTTCATGAAAATGTTCAACTTTTTTGAAGCTGAAATACTTCATGAAAATGTTCAACTTTTTTGAAGCCCAAATACTTCATGAAAATTTTGAACTTTTTTGAAGCCCAAATACTTCAAGAAAATTTTCAACTTTTTTGAAGCCGAAATCTTTTCATGAAAATGTTCAACTTTTTTGAAGCTGAAATACTTCATGAAAATGTTCAACTTTTTTGAAGCTGAAATATTTCATGAAAATTTTAACCTTTTTTGAATCCGAAATACTGTCATGAAAATGTTCAACTTTTTTGAAGCCGAAATACTTCATGAAAATTTTCAACTTTTTTGAAGCCGAAATACTGTCATGAAAATTTTCAACTTTTTTGAATCCGAAATACTTCATGAAAATGTTCAACTTTTTTGAAGCCGAAATCTTTTCATGAAAATGTTCAACTTTTTTGAAGCTGAAATACTTCATGAAAATGTTCAACTTTTTTGAAGCTGAAATATTTCATGAAAATTTTCACCTTTTTTGAATCCGAAATACTTCATGAAAATTTTGAACTTTTTTGAAGCCCAAATACTTCATGAAAATTTTCAACTTTTTTGAAGCCGAAATCTTTTCATGAAAATGTTCAACTTTTTTGAAGCTGAAATACTTCATGAAAATGTTCAACTTTTTTGAAGCTGAAATATTTCATGAAAATTTTCACCTTTTTTGAATCCGAAATACTTCATGAAAATTTTCAACTTTTTTGAAGCCCAAATACTTCATGAAAATTTTCAACTTTTTTGAAGCCCAAATATTTCATGAAAATTTTCACCTTTTTTGAAGCCGAATTTCTTCATGAAAATTTTCAACTTTTTTCTAGCCGAAATACTGTCATGAAAATTTTCAACTTTTTTGAAGCCGAAATCTTTTCATGAAAATGTTCAACTTTTTTGAAGCTGAAATACTTCATGAAAATGTTCAACTTTTTTGAAGCTGAAATATTTCATGAAAATTTTCACCTTTTTTGAATCCGAAATACTTCATGAAAATTTTGAACTTTTTTGAAGCCCAAATACTTCATGAAAATTTTCAACTTTTTTGAAGCCGAAATCTTTTCATGAAAATGTTCAACTTTTTTGAAGCTGAAATACTTCATGAAAATGTTCAACTTTTTTGAAGCTGAAATATTTCATGAAAATTTTCACCTTTTTTGAATCCGAAATACTTCATGAAAATTTTCAACTTTTTTGAAGCCCAAATACTTCATGAAAATTTTCAACTTTTTTGAAGCCCAAATATTTCATGAAAATTTTCACCTTTTTTGAAGCCGAATTTCTTCATGAAAATTTTCAACTTTTTTCTAGCCGAAATACTTCATGAAAATTTTCAACTTTTTTGAAGCCGAAATACTGTCATGAAAATGTTCAACTTTTTTGAATCCGAAATACTTCATGAAAATTTTCAACTTTTTTGAAGCCGAAATACTGTCATGAAAATGTTCAACTTTTTTGAATCCGAAATACTTCATGAAAATGTTCAACTTTTTTGAAGCCGAAATCTTTTCATGAAAATGTTCAACTTTTTTGAAGCTGAAATACTTCATGAAAATGTTCAACTTTTTTGAAGCTGAAATATTTCATGAAAATTTTCACCTTTTTTGAATCCGAAATACTTCATGAAAATTTTGAACTTTTTTGAAGCCCAAATACTTCATGAAAATTTTCAACTTTTTTGAAGCCGAAATCTTTTCATGAAAATGTTCAACTTTTTTGAAGCTGAAATACTTCATGAAAATGTTCAACTTTTTTGAAGCTGAAATATTTCATGAAAATTTTCACCTTTTTTGAATCCGAAATACTTCATGAAAATTTTCAACTTTTTTGAAGCCCAAATACTTCATGAAAATTTTCAACTTTTTTGAAGCCCAAATATTTCATGAAAATTTTCACCTTTTTTGAAGCCGAATTTCTTCATGAAAATTTTCAACTTTTTTCTAGCCGAAATACTGTCATGAAAATTTTCAACTTTTTTGAAGCCGAAATCTTTTCATGAAAATGTTCAACTTTTTTGAAGCTGAAATACTTCATGAAAATGTTCAACTTTTTTGAAGCTGAAATATTTCATGAAAATTTTCACCTTTTTTGAATCCGAAATACTTCATGAAAATTTTGAACTTTTTTGAAGCCCAAATACTTCATGAAAATTTTCAACTTTTTTGAAGCCGAAATCTTTTCATGAAAATGTTCAACTTTTTTGAAGCTGAAATACTTCATGAAAATGTTCAACTTTTTTGAAGCTGAAATATTTCATGAAAATTTTCACCTTTTTTGAATCCGAAATACTTCATGAAAATTTTCAACTTTTTTGAAGCCCAAATACTTCATGAAAATTTTCAACTTTTTTGAAGCCCAAATATTTCATGAAAATTTTCACCTTTTTTGAAGCCGAATTTCTTCATGAAAATTTTCAACTTTTTTCTAGCCGAAATACTTCATGAAAATTTTCAACTTTTTTGAAGCCGAAATACTGTCATGAAAATGTTCAACTTTTTTGAAGCCGAAATACTGTCATGAAAATTTTCAACTTTTTTGAATCTGAAATACTTCATGAAAATTTTCAACTTTTTTGAAGCCCAAATACTTCATGAAAATTTTCAACTTTTTTGAAGCCCAAATATTTCATGAAAATTTTCACCTTTTTTGAAGCCGAATTTCTTCATGAAAATTTTCAACTTTTTTGAATCCGAAATACTTCATGAAAATGATCGACTTTTTTAAAACCGAAATCCTGTCGTGAAAATTTTCAACTTTTTTAATGCGAAATACTTCATGAAAATGTTCAACTTTTTTGAAGCCTAAATCTTTTCATGAAAATGTTCAACTTTTTTGAAGCTGAAATACTTCATGAAAATGTTCAACTTTTTTGAAGCCCAAATACTTCATGAAAATTTTGAACTTTTTTGAAGCCCAAATACTTCAAGAAAATTTTCAACTTTTTTGAAGCCGAAATCTTTTCATGAAAATGTTCAACTTTTTTGAAGCTGAAATACTTCATGAAAATGTTCAACTTTTTTGAAGCTGAAATATTTCATGAAAATTTTCACCTTTTTTGAATCCGAAATACTGTCATGAAAATGTTCAACTTTTTTGAAGCCGAAATACTTCATGAAAATTTTCAACTTTTTTGAAGCCGAAATACTGTCATGAAAATTTTCAACTTTTTTGAATCCGAAATACTTCATGAAAATGTTCAACTTTTTTGAAGCCGAAATCTTTTCATGAAAATGTTCAACTTTTTTGAAGCTGAAATACTTCATGAAAATGTTCAACTTTTTTGAAGCTGAAATATTTCATGAAAATTTTCACCTTTTTTGAATCCGAAATACTTCATGAAAATTTTGAACTTTTTTGAAGCCCAAATACTTCATGAAAATTTTCAACTTTTTTGAAGCCGAAATCTTTTCATGAAAATGTTCAACTTTTTTGAAGCTGAAATACTTCATGAAAATGTTCAACTTTTTTGAAGCTGAAATATTTCATGAAAATTTTCACCTTTTTTGAATCCGAAATACTTCATGAAAATTTTCAACTTTTTTGAAGCCCAAATACTTCATGAAAATTTTCAACTTTTTTGAAGCCCAAATATTTCATGAAAATTTTCACCTTTTTTGAAGCCGAATTTCTTCATGAAAATTTTCAACTTTTTTCTAGCCGAAATACTGTCATGAAAATTTTCAACTTTTTTGAAGCCGAAATCTTTTCATGAAAATGTTCAACTTTTTTGAAGCTGAAATACTTCATGAAAATGTTCAACTTTTTTGAAGCTGAAATATTTCATGAAAATTTTCACCTTTTTTGAATCCGAAATACTTCATGAAAATTTTGAACTTTTTTGAAGCCCAAATACTTCATGAAAATTTTCAACTTTTTTGAAGCCGAAATCTTTTCATGAAAATGTTCAACTTTTTTGAAGCTGAAATACTTCATGAAAATGTTCAACTTTTTTGGAGCTGAAATATTTCATGAAAATTTTCACCTTTTTTGAATCCGAAATACTTCATGAAAATTTTCAACTTTTTTGAAGCCCAAATACTTCATGAAAATTTTCAACTTTTTTGAAGCCCAAATATTTCATGAAAATTTTCACCTTTTTTGAAGCCGAATTTCTTCATGAAAATTTTCAACTTTTTTCTAGCCGAAATACTTCATGAAAATTTTCAACTTTTTTGAAGCCGAAATACTGTCATGAAAATGTTCAACTTTTTTGAAGCCGAAATACTGTCATGAAAATTTTCAACTTTTTTGAATCTGAAATACTTCATGAAAATTTTCAACTTTTTTGAAGCCCAAATACTTCATGAAAATTTTCAACTTTTTTGAAGCCCAAATATTTCATGAAAATTTTCACCTTTTTTGAAGCCGAATTTCTTCATGAAAATTTTCAACTTTTTTGAATCCGAAATACTTCATGAAAATTTTCAACTTTTTTGAAGCCGAAATACTGTCATGAAAATTTTCAACTTTTTTGAAGCCGAAATCTTTTCATGAAAATTTTCAACTTTTTTGAATCCGAAATACTTCATGAAAATTTTCAACTTTTTTGAAGCCGAAATGTTTTCATGAAAATGTTCAACTTTTTTGAATCTGAAATACTTCATGAAAATGGTCGACTTTTTTAAAACCGAAATCCTGTCGTGAAAATTTTCAACTTTTTTAATCCGAAATACTTCATGAAAATGTTCAACTTTTTTGAAGCTGAAATATTTCATGAAAATTTTCACCTTTTTTGAATCTGAAATACTTCATGAAAATTTTCAACTTTTTTGAAGCTGAAATACTTCATGAAAATGTTCAACTTTTTTGAAGCTGAAATATTTCATGAAAATTTTCAACTTTTTTGAAGCCGAAATGTTTTCATGAAAATGTTCAACTTTTTTGAATCTGAAATACTTCATGAAAATGGTCGACTTTTTTAAAACCGAAATCCTGTCGTGAAAATTTTCAACTTTTTTAATCCGAAATACTTCATGAAAATGTTCAACTTTTTTGATGCCGAAATCTTTTCATGAAAATGTTCAACTTTTTTGAAGCTGAAATACTTCATGAAAATGTTCAACTTTTTTGAAGCCCAAATACTTCATGAAAATTTTCACCTTTTTTGAATCCGAAATACTTCATGAAAATTTTGAACTTTTTTGAAGCCCAAATACTTCATGAAAATTTTCAACTTTTTTGAAGCCGAAATCTTTTCATGAAAATGTTCAACTTTTTTGAAGCTGAAATACTTCATGAAAATGTTCAACTTTTTTGGAGCTGAAATATTTCATGAAAATTTTCACCTTTTTTGAATCCGAAATACTTCATGAAAATTTTCAACTTTTTTGAAGCCCAAATACTTCATGAAAATTTTCAACTTTTTTGAAGCCCAAATATTTCATGAAAATTTTCACCTTTTTTGAAGCCGAATTTCTTCATGAAAATTTTCAACTTTTTTCTAGCCGAAATACTTCATGAAAATTTTCAACTTTTTTGAAGCCGAAATACTGTCATGAAAATGTTCAACTTTTTTGAAGCCGAAATACTGTCATGAAAATTTTCAACTTTTTTGAATCTGAAATACTTCATGAAAATTTTCAACTTTTTTGAAGCCCAAATACTTCATGAAAATTTTCAACTTTTTTGAAGCCCAAATATTTCATGAAAATTTTCACCTTTTTTGAAGCCGAATTTCTTCATGAAAATTTTCAACTTTTTTGAATCCGAAATACTTCATGAAAATTTTCAACTTTTTTGAAGCCGAAATACTGTCATGAAAATTTTCAACTTTTTTGAAGCCGAAATCTTTTCATGAAAATTTTCAACTTTTTTGAATCCGAAATACTTCATGAAAATTTTCAACTTTTTTGAAGCCGAAATGTTTTCATGAAAATGTTCAACTTTTTTGAATCTGAAATACTTCATGAAAATGGTCGACTTTTTTAAAACCGAAATCCTGTCGTGAAAATTTTCAACTTTTTTAATCCGAAATACTTCATGAAAATGTTCAACTTTTTTGAAGCTGAAATATTTCATGAAAATTTTCACCTTTTTTGAATCTGAAATACTTCATGAAAATTTTCAACTTTTTTGAAGCTGAAATACTTCATGAAAATGTTCAACTTTTTTGAAGCTGAAATATTTCATGAAAATTTTCAACTTTTTTGAAGCCGAAATGTTTTCATGAAAATGTTCAACTTTTTTGAATCTGAAATACTTCATGAAAATGGTCGACTTTTTTAAAACCGAAATCCTGTCGTGAAAATTTTCAACTTTTTTAATCCGAAATACTTCATGAAAATGTTCAACTTTTTTGATGCCGAAATCTTTTCATGAAAATGTTCAACTTTTTTGAAGCTGAAATACTTCATGAAAATGTTCAACTTTTTTGAAGCCCAAATACTTCATGAAAATTTTCAACTTTTTTGAAGCCCAAATATTTCATGAAAATTTTCACCTTTTTTGAAGCCGAATTTCTTCATGAAAATTTTCAACTTTTTTGAATCCGAAATACTTCATGAAAATTTTCAACTTTTTTGAAGCCGAAATACTGTCATGAAAATTTTCAACTTTTTTGAAGCCGAAATCTTTTCATGAAAATTTTCAACTTTTTTGAATCCGAAATACTTCATGAAAATTTTCAACTTTTTTGAAGCCGAAATGTTTTCATGAAAATGTTCAACTTTTTTGAATCTGAAATAATTCATGAAAATGGTCGACTTTTTTAAAACCGAAATCCTGTCGTGAAAATTTTCAACTTTTTTAATCCGAAATACTTCATGAAAATGTTCAACTTTTTTGAAGCTGAAATATTTCATGAAAATTTTCACCTTTTTTGAATCCGAAATACTGTCATGAAAATGTTCAACTTTTTTGAAGCCGAAATACTTCATGAAAATTTTCAACTTTTTTGAAGCCGAAATACTGTCATGAAAATTTTCAACTTTTTTGAATCCGAAATACTTCATGAAAATGTTCAACTTTTTTGAAGCCGAAATCTTTTCATGAAAATGTTCAACTTTTTTGAAGCTGAAATACTTCATGAAAATGTTGAACTTTTTTGAAGCTGAAATATTTCATGAAAATTTTCACCTTTTTTGAATCCAAAATACTTCATGAAAATTTTGAACTTTTTTGAAGCCCAAATACTTCATGAAAATTTTCAACTTTTTTGAAGCCGAAATCTTTTCATGAAAATGTTCAACTTTTTTGAAGCTGAAATACTTCATGAAAATGGTCGACTTTTTTAAAGCCGAAATATTTCATGAAAATTTTCACCTTTTTTGAATCCGAAATACTTCATGAAAATTTTCAACTTTTTTGAAGCCCAAATCTTTTCATGAAAATGTTCAACTTTTTTGAAGCTGAAATACTTCATGAAAATGTTCAACTTTTTTGAAGCTGAAATATTTCATGAAAATTTTCACCTTCTTTGAATCCGAAATACTTCATGAAAATTTTCAACTTTTTTGAAGCCCAAATACTTCATGAAAATTTTCAACTTTTTTGAAGCCCAAATATTTCATGAAAATTTTCACCTTTTTTGAAGCCGAATTTCTTCATGAAAATTTTCAACTTTTTTCTAGCCGAAATACTTCATGAAAATTTTCAACTTTTTTGAAGCCGAAATACTGTCATGAAAATGTTCAACTTTTTTGAAGCCGAAATACTGTCATGAAAATTTTCAACTTTTTTGAATCTGAAATACTTCATGAAAATTTTCAACTTTTTTGAAGCCCAAATACTTCATGAAAATTTTCAACTTTTTTGAAGCCCAAATATTTCATGAAAATTTTCACCTTTTTTGAAGCCGAATTTCTTCATGAAAATTTTCAACTTTTTTGAATCCGAAATACTTCATGAAAATTTTCAACTTTTTTGAAGCCGAAATACTGTCATGAAAATTTTCAACTTTTTTGAAGCCGAAATCTTTTCATGAAAATTTTCAACTTTTTTGAATCCGAAATACTTCATGAAAATTTTCAACTTTTTTGAAGCCGAAATGTTTTCATGAAAATGTTCAACTTTTTTGAATCTGAAATACTTCATGAAAATGGTCGACTTTTTTAAAACCGAAATCCTGTCGTGAAAATTTTCAACTTTTTTAATCCGAAATACTTCATGAAAATGTTCAACTTTTTTGAAGCTGAAATATTTCATGAAAATTTTCACCTTTTTTGAATCTGAAATACTTCATGAAAATTTTCAACTTTTTTGAAGCTGAAATACTTCATGAAAATGTTCAACTTTTTTGAAGCTGAAATATTTCATGAAAATTTTCAACTTTTTTGAAGCCGAAATGTTTTCATGAAAATGTTCAACTTTTTTGAATCTGAAATACTTCATGAAAATGGTCGACTTTTTTAAAACCGAAATCCTGTCGTGAAAATTTTCAACTTTTTTAATCCGAAATACTTCATGAAAATGTTCAACTTTTTTGATGCCGAAATCTTTTCATGAAAATGTTCAACTTTTTTGAAGCTGAAATACTTCATGAAAATGTTCAACTTTTTTGAAGCCCAAATACTTCATGAAAATTTTCAACTTTTTTGAAGCCCAAATATTTCATGAAAATTTTCACCTTTTTTGAAGCCGAATTTCTTCATGAAAATGTTCAACTTTTTTGAAGCCGAAATCTTTTCATGAAAATGTTCAACTTTTTTGAAGCTGAAATACTTCATGAAAATGTTGAACTTTTTTGAAGCTGAAATATTTCATGAAAATTTTCACCTTTTTTGAATCCAAAATACTTCATGAAAATTTTGAACTTTTTTGAAGCCCAAATACTTCATGAAAATTTTCAACTTTTTTGAAGCCGAAATCTTTTCATGAAAATGTTCAACTTTTTTGAAGCTGAAATACTTCATGAAAATGGTCGACTTTTTTAAAGCCGAAATATTTCATGAAAATTTTCACCTTTTTTGAATCCGAAATACTTCATGAAAATTTTCAACTTTTTTGAAGCCCAAATACTTCATGAAAATTTTCAACTTTTTTGAAGCCCAAATATTTCATGAAAATTTTCAACTTTTTTGAAGCTGAAATATTTCACGAAAATTTTCACCTTTTTTGAATCCGAAATACTTCATGAAAATTTTCAACTTTTTTGAAGCCCAAATACTTCATGAAAATTTTCAACTTTTTTGAAGCCCAAATATTTCATGAAAATTTTCACCTTTTTTGAAGCCGAATTTCTTCATGAAAATTTTCAACTTTTTTGAATCCGAAATACTTCATGAAAATTTTCAACTTTTTTGAAGCCGAAATACTGTCATGAAAATTTTCAACTTTTTTGAAGCCGAAATCTTTTCATGAAAATTTTCAACTTTTTTGAATCCGAAATACTTCATGAAAATTTTCAACTTTTTTGAAGCCGAAATGTTTTCATGAAAATGTTCAACTTTTTTGAATCTGAAATACTTCATGAAAATGGTCGACTTTTTTAAAACCGAAATCCTGTCGTGAAAATTTTCAACTTTTTTAATCCGAAATACTTCATGAAAATGTTCAACTTTTTTGAAGCTGAAATATTTCATGAAAATTTTCACCTTTTTTGAATCTGAAATACTTCATGAAAATTTTCAACTTTTTTGAAGCTGAAATACTTCATGAAAATGTTCAACTTTTTTGAAGCTGAAATATTTCATGAAAATTTTCAACTTTTTTGAAGCCGAAATGTTTTCATGAAAATGTTCAACTTTTTTGAATCTGAAATACTTCATGAAAATGGTCGACTTTTTTAAAACCGAAATCCTGTCGTGAAAATTTTCAACTTTTTTAATCCGAAATACTTCATGAAAATGTTCAACTTTTTTGATGCCGAAATCTTTTCATGAAAATGTTCAACTTTTTTGAAGCTGAAATACTTCATGAAAATGTTCAACTTTTTTGAAGCCCAAATACTTCATGAAAATTTTCAACTTTTTTGAAGCCCAAATATTTCATGAAAATTTTCACCTTTTTTGAAGCCGAATTTCTTCATGAAAATTTTCAACTTTTTTGAATCCGAAATACTTCATGAAAATTTTCAACTTTTTTGAAGCCGAAATACTGTCATGAAAATTTTCAACTTTTTTGAAGCCGAAATCTTTTCATGAAAATTTTCAACTTTTTTGAATCCGAAATACTTCATGAAAATTTTCAACTTTTTTGAAGCCGAAATGTTTTCATGAAAATGTTCAACTTTTTTGAATCTGAAATAATTCATGAAAATGGTCGACTTTTTTAAAACCGAAATCCTGTCGTGAAAATTTTCAACTTTTTTAATCCGAAATACTTCATGAAAATGTTCAACTTTTTTGAAGCTGAAATATTTCATGAAAATTTTCACCTTTTTTGAATCCGAAATACTGTCATGAAAATGTTCAACTTTTTTGAAGCCGAAATACTTCATGAAAATTTTCAACTTTTTTGAAGCCGAAATACTGTCATGAAAATTTTCAACTTTTTTGAATCCGAAATACTTCATGAAAATGTTCAACTTTTTTGAAGCCGAAATCTTTTCATGAAAATGTTCAACTTTTTTGAAGCTGAAATACTTCATGAAAATGTTGAACTTTTTTGAAGCTGAAATATTTCATGAAAATTTTCACCTTTTTTGAATCCAAAATACTTCATGAAAATTTTGAACTTTTTTGAAGCCCAAATACTTCATGAAAATTTTCAACTTTTTTGAAGCCGAAATCTTTTCATGAAAATGTTCAACTTTTTTGAAGCTGAAATACTTCATGAAAATGGTCGACTTTTTTAAAGCCGAAATATTTCATGAAAATTTTCACCTTTTTTGAATCCGAAATACTTCATGAAAATTTTCAACTTTTTTGAAGCCCAAATACTTCATGAAAATTTTCAACTTTTTTGAAGCCCAAATATTTCATGAAAATTTTCAACTTTTTTGAAGCTGAAATATTTCACGAAAATTTTCACATTTTTTGAATCCGAAATACTTCATGAAAATTTTGAACTTTTTTGAAGCCCAAATACTTCATGAAAATGTTCAACTTTTTTGAAGCCGAAATCTTTTCATGAAAATGTTCAACTTTTTTGAAGCTGAAATACTTCATGAAAATGTTGAACTTTTTTGAAGCCCAAATACTTCATGAAAATGTTGAACTTTTTTGAAGCCCAAATACTTCATGAAAATTTTCAACTTTTTTGAAGCCGAAATCTTTTCATGAAAATGTTCAACTTTTTTGAAGCTGAAATACTTCATGAAAATGTTCAACTTTTTTGAAGCTGAAATATTTCATGAAAATTTTCACCTTTTTTGAATCCGAAATACTTCATGAAAATTTTGAACTTTTTTGAAGCCCAAATACTTCATGAAAATTTTCAACTTTTTTGAAGCCGAAATCTTTTCATGAAAATGTTCAACTTTTTTGAAGCTGAAATACTTCATGAAAATGTTCAACTTTTTTGAAGCTGAAATATTTCATGAAAATTTTCACCTTTTTTGAATCTGAAATACTTCATGAAAATTTTCTACTTTTTTGAAGCCCAAATACTTCATGAAAATTTTCAACTTTTTTGAAGCCCAAATATTTCATGAAAATTTTCACCTTTTTTGAAGCCGAATTTCTTCATGAAAATTTTCAACTTTTTTCTAGCCGAAATACTTCATGAAAATTTTCAACTTTTTTGAAGCCGAAATACTGTCATGAAAATGTTCAACTTTTTTGAAGCCGAAATACTGTCATGAAAATTTTCAACTTTTTTGAATCTGAAATACCTCATGAAAATTTTGAACTTTTTTGAAGCCGAAATCTTTTCATGAAAATTTTCAACTTTTTTGAATCCGAAATACTTCATGAAAATTTTCAACTTTTTTGAAGCCGAAATGTTTTCATGAAAATGTTCAATTTTTTGAATCTGAAATACTTCATGAAAATGGTCGACTTTTTTAAAACCGAAATCCTGTCGTGAAAATTTTCAACTTTTTTAATCCGAAATACTTCATGAAAATGTTCAACTTTTTTGAAGCTGAAATATTTCATGAAAATTTTCACCTTTTTTGAATCCGAAATACTTCATGAAAATTTTCAACTTTTTTGAAGCTGAAATACTTCATGAAAATGTTCAACTTTTTTGAAGCTGAAATATTTCATGAAAATTTTCAACTTTTTTGAAGCCGAAATGTTTTCATGAAAATGTTCAACTTTTTTGAATCTGAAATACTTCATGAAAATGGTCGACTTTTTTAAAACCGAAATCCTGTCGTGAAAATTTTCAACTTTTTTAATCCGAAATACTTCATGAAAATGTTCAACTTTTTTGATGCCGAAATCTTTTCATGAAAATGTTCAACTTTTTTGAAGCTGAAATACTTCATGAAAATGTTCAACTTTTTTGAAGCCCAAATACTTCATGAAAATTTTCAACTTTTTTGAAGCCCAAATATTTCATGAAAATTTTCACCTTTTTTGAAGCCGAATTTCTTCATGAAAATTTTCAACTTTTTTGAATCCGAAATACTTCATGAAAATTTTCAACTTTTTTGAAGCCCAAATACTTCATGAAAATTTTCAACTGTTTTGAGGCCCAAATATTTCATGAAAATTTTCACCTTTTTTGAAGCCGAATTTGTTCATGAAAATTTTCAACTTTTTTCTAGCCGAAATACTTCATGAAAATTTTCAACTTTTTTGAAGCCGAAATCTTTTCACGAAAATGTTCAACTGTTTTGAAGCTGAAATTCTTTCATGAAAATTTTCGACTTTTTTGAAGCCGAAATCTTTTCGTGAAAATGTTCAACTTTTTTGATGCTGAAATACTTCATGAAAATGGTCGACTTTTTTGGAACTGAAATGTTTTCATGAAAATGTTCAACTTTTTTGAATCTGAAATACTTCATGAAAATGATCGACTTTTTTAAAACCGAAATCCTGTCGTGAAAATTTTCAACTTTTTTAATCCGAAATACTTCATGAAAATGTTCAACTTTTTTGAAGCCTAAATCTTTTCATGAAAATGTTCAACTTTTTTGAAGCTGAAATACTTCATGAAAATGTTCAACTTTTTTGAAGCCCAAATACTTCATGAAAATTTTGAACTTTTTTGAAGCCCAAATACTTCATGAAAATTTTCAACTTTTTTGAAGCCGAAATCTTTTCATGAAAATGTTCAACTTTTTTGAAGCTGAAATACTTCATGAAAATGTTCAACTTTTTTGAAGCTGAAATATTTCATGAAAATTTTCACCTTTTTTGAATCCGAAATACTGTCATGAAAATGTTCAACTTTTTTGAAGCCGAAATACTTCATGAAAATTTTCAACTTTTTTGAAGCCGAAATACTGTCATGAAAATTTTCAACTTTTTTGAATCCGAAATACTTCATGAAAATGTTCAACTTTTTTGAAGCTGAAATATTTCATGAAAATTTTCACCTTTTTTGAATCCGAAATACTTCATGAAAATTTTGAACTTTTTTGAAGCCCAAATACTTCATGAAAATTTTCAACTTTTTTGAAGCCGAAATCTTTTCATGAAAATGTTCAACTTTTTTGAAGCTGAAATACTTCATGAAAATGTTCAACTTTTTTGAAGCTGAAATATTTCATGAAAATTTTCACCTTTTTTGAAGCCGAAATACTGTCATGAAAATTTTCAACTTTTTTGAATCCGAAATACTTCATGAAAATGTTCAACTTTTTTGAAGCTGAAATATTTCATGAAAATTTTCACCTTTTTTGAATCCGAAATACTTCATGAAAATTTTGAACTTTTTTGAAGCCCAAATACTTCATGAAAATTTTCAACTTTTTTGAAGCCGAAATCTTTTCATGAAAATGTTCAACTTTTTTGAAGCTGAAATACTTCATGAAAATGTTCAACTTTTTTGAAGCTGAAATATTTCATGAAAATTTTCACCTTTTTTGAATCCGAAATACTTCATGAAAATTTTCAACTTTTTTGAAGCCCAAATATTTCATGAAAATTTTCACCTTTTTTGAAGCCGAATTTCTTCATGAAAATTTTCAACTTTTTTCTAGCCGAAATACTTCATGAAAATTTTGAACTTTTTTGAAGCCGAAATACTGTCATGAAAATTTTCAACTTTTTTGAAGCCGAAATCTTTTCACGAAAATGTTCAACTGTTTTGAAGCTGAAATTCTTTCATGAAAATTTTCGACTTTTTTGAAGCCGAAATACTTCATGAAAATTTTCAACTTTTTTGAAGCCGAAATCTTTTCGTGAAAATGTTCAACTTTTTTGATGCTGAAATACTTCATGAAAATGGTCGACTTTTTTGGAACTGAAATGTTTTCATGAAAATGTTCAACTTTTTTGAATCTGAAATACTTCATGAAAATGATCGACTTTTTTAAAACCGAAATCCTGTCGTGAAAATTTTCAACTTTTTTAATCCGAAATACTTCATGAAAATGTTCAACTTTTTTGAAGCCTAAATCTTTTCATGAAAATGTTCAACTTTTTTGAAGCTGAAATACTTCATGAAAATGTTAAACTTTTTTGAAGCCCAAATACTTCATGAAAATTTTGAACTTTTTTGAAGCCCAAATACTTCATGAAAATTTTCAACTTTTTTGAAGCCGAAATCTTTTCATGAAAATGTTCAACTTTTTTGAAGCTGAAATACTTCATGAAAATGGTCGACTTTTTTAAAGCCGAAATATTTCATGAAAATTTTCACCTTTTTTGAATCCGAAATACTTCATGAAAATTTTCAACTTTTTTGAAGCCCAAATACTTCATGAAAATTTTCAACTTTTTTGAAGCCCAAATATTTCATGAAAATTTTCAACTTTTTTGAAGCTGAAATATTTCACGAAAATTTTCACATTTTTTGAATCCGAAATACTTCATGAAAATTTTGAACTTTTTTGAAGCCCAAATACTTCATGAAAATGTTCAACTTTTTTGAAGCCGAAATCTTTTCATGAAAATGTTCAACTTTTTTGAAGCTGAAATACTTCATGAAAATGTTGAACTTTTTTGAAGCCCAAATACTTCATGAAAATGTTGAACTTTTTTGAAGCCCAAATACTTCATGAAAATTTTCAACTTTTTTGAAGCCGAAATCTTTTCATGAAAATGTTCAACTTTTTTGAAGCTGAAATACTTCATGAAAATGTTCAACTTTTTTGAAGCTGAAATATTTCATGAAAATTTTCACCTTTTTTGAATCCGAAATACTTCATGAAAATTTTGAACTTTTTTGAAGCCCAAATACTTCATGAAAATTTTCAACTTTTTTGAAGCCGAAATCTTTTCATGAAAATGTTCAACTTTTTTGAAGCTGAAATACTTCATGAAAATGTTCAACTTTTTTGAAGCTGAAATATTTCATGAAAATTTTCACCTTTTTTGAATCTGAAATACTTCATGAAAATTTTCTACTTTTTTGAAGCCCAAATACTTCATGAAAATTTTCAACTTTTTTGAAGCCCAAATATTTCATGAAAATTTTCACCTTTTTTGAAGCCGAATTTCTTCATGAAAATTTTCAACTTTTTTCTAGCCGAAATACTTCATGAAAATTTTCAACTTTTTTGAAGCCGAAATACTGTCATGAAAATGTTCAACTTTTTTGAAGCCGAAATACTGTCATGAAAATTTTCAACTTTTTTGAATCTGAAATACCTCATGAAAATTTTGAACTTTTTTGAAGCCGAAATCTTTTCATGAAAATTTTCAACTTTTTTGAATCCGAAATACTTCATGAAAATTTTCAACTTTTTTGAAGCCGAAATGTTTTCATGAAAATGTTCAATTTTTTGAATCTGAAATACTTCATGAAAATGGTCGACTTTTTTAAAACCGAAATCCTGTCGTGAAAATTTTCAACTTTTTTAATCCGAAATACTTCATGAAAATGTTCAACTTTTTTGAAGCTGAAATATTTCATGAAAATTTTCACCTTTTTTGAATCCGAAATACTTCATGAAAATTTTCAACTTTTTTGAAGCTGAAATACTTCATGAAAATGTTCAACTTTTTTGAAGCTGAAATATTTCATGAAAATTTTCAACTTTTTTGAAGCCGAAATGTTTTCATGAAAATGTTCAACTTTTTTGAATCTGAAATACTTCATGAAAATGGTCGACTTTTTTAAAACCGAAATCCTGTCGTGAAAATTTTCAACTTTTTTAATCCGAAATACTTCATGAAAATGTTCAACTTTTTTGATGCCGAAATCTTTTCATGAAAATGTTCAACTTTTTTGAAGCTGAAATACTTCATGAAAATGTTCAACTTTTTTGAAGCCCAAATACTTCATGAAAATTTTCAACTTTTTTGAAGCCCAAATATTTCATGAAAATTTTCACCTTTTTTGAAGCCGAATTTCTTCATGAAAATTTTCAACTTTTTTGAATCCGAAATACTTCATGAAAATTTTCAACTTTTTTGAAGCCCAAATACTTCATGAAAATTTTCAACTGTTTTGAGGCCCAAATATTTCATGAAAATTTTCACCTTTTTTGAAGCCGAATTTGTTCATGAAAATTTTCAACTTTTTTCTAGCCGAAATACTTCATGAAAATTTTCAACTTTTTTGAAGCCGAAATCTTTTCACGAAAATGTTCAACTGTTTTGAAGCTGAAATTCTTTCATGAAAATTTTCGACTTTTTTGAAGCCGAAATCTTTTCGTGAAAATGTTCAACTTTTTTGATGCTGAAATACTTCATGAAAATGGTCGACTTTTTTGGAACTGAAATGTTTTCATGAAAATGTTCAACTTTTTTGAATCTGAAATACTTCATGAAAATGATCGACTTTTTTAAAACCGAAATCCTGTCGTGAAAATTTTCAACTTTTTTAATCCGAAATACTTCATGAAAATGTTCAACTTTTTTGAAGCCTAAATCTTTTCATGAAAATGTTCAACTTTTTTGAAGCTGAAATACTTCATGAAAATGTTCAACTTTTTTGAAGCCCAAATACTTCATGAAAATTTTGAACTTTTTTGAAGCCCAAATACTTCATGAAAATTTTCAACTTTTTTGAAGCCGAAATCTTTTCATGAAAATGTTCAACTTTTTTGAAGCTGAAATACTTCATGAAAATGTTCAACTTTTTTGAAGCTGAAATATTTCATGAAAATTTTCACCTTTTTTGAATCCGAAATACTGTCATGAAAATGTTCAACTTTTTTGAAGCCGAAATACTTCATGAAAATTTTCAACTTTTTTGAAGCCGAAATACTGTCATGAAAATTTTCAACTTTTTTGAATCCGAAATACTTCATGAAAATGTTCAACTTTTTTGAAGCTGAAATATTTCATGAAAATTTTCACCTTTTTTGAATCCGAAATACTTCATGAAAATTTTGAACTTTTTTGAAGCCCAAATACTTCATGAAAATTTTCAACTTTTTTGAAGCCGAAATCTTTTCATGAAAATGTTCAACTTTTTTGAAGCTGAAATACTTCATGAAAATGTTCAACTTTTTTGAAGCTGAAATATTTCATGAAAATTTTCACCTTTTTTGAATCCGAAATACTTCATGAAAATTTTCAACTTTTTTGAAGCCCAAATATTTCATGAAAATTTTCACCTTTTTTGAAGCCGAATTTCTTCATGAAAATTTTCAACTTTTTTCTAGCCGAAATACTTCATGAAAATTTTGAACTTTTTTGAAGCCGAAATACTGTCATGAAAATTTTCAACTTTTTTCTAGCCGAAATACTTCATGAAAATTTTCAACTTTTTTGAAGCCGAAATCTTTTCACGAAAATGTTCAACTGTTTTGAAGCTGAAATTCTTTCATGAAAATTTTCGACTTTTTTGAAGCCGAAATACTTCATGAAAATTTTCAACTTTTTTGAAGCCGAAATCTTTTCGTGAAAATGTTCAACTTTTTTGATGCTGAAATACTTCATGAAAATGGTCGACTTTTTTGGAACTGAAATGTTTTCATGAAAATGTTCAACTTTTTTGAATCTGAAATACTTCATGAAAATGATCGACTTTTTTAAAACCGAAATCCTGTCGTGAAAATTTTCAACTTTTTTAATCCGAAATACTTCATGAAAATGTTCAACTTTTTTGAAGCCTAAATCTTTTCATGAAAATGTTCAACTTTTTTGAAGCTGAAATACTTCATGAAAATGTTAAACTTTTTTGAAGCCCAAATACTTCATGAAAATTTTGAACTTTTTTGAAGCCCAAATACTTCATGAAAATTTTCAACTTTTTTGAAGCCGAAATCTTTTCATGAAAATTTTGAACTTTTTTGAAGCCCAAATACTTCATGAAAATTTTCAACTTTTTTGAAGCCGAAATCTTTTCATGAAAATGTTCAACTTTTTTGAAGCTGAAATACTTCATGAAAATGGTCGACTTTTTTAAAGCCGAAATATTTCATGAAAATTTTCACCTTTTTTGAATCCGAAATACTTCATGAAAATTTTCAACTTTTTTGAAGCCCAAATATTTCATGAAAATTTTCAACTTTTTTGAAGCTGAAATATTTCACGAAAATTTTCACATTTTTTGAATCCGAAATACTTCATGAAAATTTTGAACTTTTTTGAAGCCCAAATACTTCATGAAAATTTTCAACTTTTTTGAAGCCGAAATCTTTTCATGAAAATGTTCAACTTTTTTGAAGCTGAAATACTTCATGAAAATGTTCAACTTTTTTGAAGCTGAAATATTTCATGAAAATTTTCACCTTTTTTGAATCCGAAATACTTAATGAAAATTTTCAACTTTTTTGAAGCCGAAATACTGTCATGAAAATGTTCAACTTTTTTGAAGCCGAAATACTGTCATGAAAATTTTCAACTTTTTTGAATCTGAAATACTTCATGAAAATTTTCAACTTTTTTGAAGCCGAAATCTTTTCATGAAAATGTTCAACTTTTTTGAAGCTGAAATACTTCATGAAAATGTTCAACTTTTTTGAAGCCGAAATGTTTTCATGAAAATGTTCAACTTTTTTAATCCGAAATACTTCATGAAAATGTTCAACTTTTTTGAAGCTGAAATATTTCATGAAAATTTTCACCTTTTTTGAATCCGAAATACTTCATGAAAATTTTCAACTTTTTTGAAGCTGAAATACTTCATGAAAATGTTCAACTTTTTTGAAGCTGAAATATTTCATGAAAATTTTCAACGTTTTTGAAGCCGAAATGTTTTCATGAAAATGTTCAACTTTTTTGAATCTGAAATTCTTCATGAAAATGGTCGACTTTTTTAAAACCGAAATCCTGTCGTGAAAATTTTCAACTTTTTTAATCCGAAATACTTCATGAAAATGTTCAACTTTTTTGATGCCGAAATCTTTTCATGAAAATGTTCAACTTTTTTGAAGCTGAAATACTTCATGAAAATGTTCAACTTTTTTGAAGCCCAAATACTTCATGAAAATTTTCAACTTTTTTGAAGCCCAAATATTTCATGAAAATTTTCACCTTTTTTGAAGCCGAATTTCTTCATGAAAATTTTCAACTTTTTTGAATCCGAAATACTTCATGAAAATTTTCAACTTTTTTGAAGCCCAAATACTTCATGAAAATTTTCACCTTTTTTGAAGCCGAATTTGTTCATGAAAATTTTCAACTTTTTTCTAGCCGAAATACTTCATGAAAATTTTCAACTTTTTTGAAGCCGAAATCTTTTCACGAAAATGTTCAACTGTTTTGAAGCTGAAATTCTTTCATGAAAATTTTCGACTTTTTTGAAGCCGAAATACTTCATGAAAATTTTCAACTTTTTTGAAGCCGAAATCTTTTCGTGAAAATGTTCAACTTTTTTGATGCTGAAATACTTCATGAAAATGGTCGACTTTTTTGGAACTGAAATGTTTTCATGAAAATGTTCAACTTTTTTGAATCTGAAATACTTCATGAAAATGATCGACTTTTTTAAAACCGAAATCCTGTCGTGAAAATTTTCGACTTTTTTGAAGCCGAAATACTTCATGAAAATTTTCAACTTTTTTGAAGCCGAAATCTTTTCATGAAAATGTTCAACTTTTTTGAAGCTGAAATACTTCATGAAAATGTTCAACTTTTTTGAAGCCCAAATACTTCATGAAAATTTTGAACTTTTTTGAAGCCCAAATACTTCATGAAAATTTTCAACTTTTTTGAAGCCGAAATCTTTTCATGAAAATGTTCAACTTTTTTGAAGCTGAAATACTTCATGAAAATGGTCGACTTTTTTAAAGCCGAAATATTTCATGAAAATTTTCACCTTTTTTGAATCCGAAATACTTCATGAAAATTTTCAACTTTTTTGAAGCCCAAATACTTCATGAAAATTTTCAAATTTTTTGAAGCTGAAATATTTCATGAAAATTTTCAACTTTTTTGAAGCCGAAATGTTTTCATGAAAATGTTCAACTTTTTTGAATCTGAAATACTTCATGAAAATGGTCGACTTTTTTAAAACCGAAATCCTGTCGTGAAAATTTTCAACTTTTTTAATCCGAAATACTTCATGAAAATGTTCAACTTTTTTGATGCCGAAATCTTTTCATGAAAATGTTCAACTTTTTTGAAGCTGAAATACTTCATGAAAATGTTCAACTTTTTTGAAGCCCAAATACTTCATGAAAATTTTCAACTTTTTTGAAGCCCAAATATTTCATGAAAATTTTCACCTTTTTTGAAGCCGAATTTCTTCATGAAAATTTTCAACTTTTTTGAATCCGAAATACTTCATGAAAATTTTCAACTTTTTTGAAGCCGAAATACTGTCATGAAAATTTTCAACTTTTTTGAAGCCGAAATCTTTTCATGAAAATTTTCAACTTTTTTGAATCCGAAATACTTCATGAAAATTTTCAACTTTTTTGAAGCCGAAATGTTTTCATGAAAATGTTCAACTTTTTTGAATCTGAAATACTTCATGAAAATGGTCGACTTTTTTAAAACCGAAATCCTGTCGTGAAAATTTTCAACTTTTTTAATGCGAAATACTTCATGAAAATGTTCAACTTTTTTGAAGCTGAAATATTTCATGAAAATTTTCACCTTTTTTGAATCCGAAATACTTCATGAAAATTTTCAACTTTTTTGAAGCTGAAATACTTCATGAAAATGTTCAACTTTTTTGAAGCTGAAATATTTCATGAAAATGTTCAACTTTTTTGAAGCCGAAATGTTTTCATGAAAATGTTCAACTTTTTTGAATCTGAAATACTTCATGAAAATGGTCGACTTTTTTAAAACCGAAATCCTGTCGTGAAAATTTTCAACTTTTTTAATCCGAAATACTTCATGAAAATGTTCAACTTTTTTGATGCCGAAATCTTTTCATGAAAATGTTCAACTTTTTTTAAGCTGAAATACTTCATGAAAATGTTCAACTTTTTTGAAGCCCAAATACTTCATGAAAATTTTCAACTTTTTTGAAGCCCAAATATTTCATGAAAATTTTCACCTTTTTTGAAGCCGAATTTCTTCATGAAAATTTTCAACTTTTTTGAATCCGAAATACTTCATGAAAATTTTCAACTTTTTTGAAGCCCAAATACTTCATGAAAATTTTCAACTTTTTTGAGGCCCAAATATTTCATGAAAATTTTCACCTTTTTTGAAGCCGAATTTGTTCATGAAAATTTTCAACTTTTTTCTAGCCGAAATACTTCATGAAAATTTTCAACTTTTTTGAAGCCGAAATCTTTTCACGAAAATGTTCAACTGTTTTGAAGCTGAAATTCTTTCATGAAAATTTTCGACTTTTTTGAAGCCGAAATACTTCATGAAAATGTTCAACTTTTTTGAAGCTGAAATATTTCATGAAAATTTTCAACGTTTTTGAAGCCGAAATGTTTTCATGAAAATGTTCAACTTTTTTGAATCTGAAATTCTTCATGAAAATGGTCGACTTTTTTAAAACCGAAATCCTGTCGTGAAAATTTTCAACTTTTTTAATCCGAAATACTTCATGAAAATGTTCAACTTTTTTGATGCCGAAATCTTTTCATGAAAATGTTCAACTTTTTTGAAGCTGAAATACTTCATGAAAATGTTCAACTTTTTTGAAGCCCAAATACTTCATGAAAATTTTCAACTTTTTTGAAGCCCAAATATTTCATGAAAATTTTCACCTTTTTTGAAGCCGAATTTCTTCATGAAAATTTTCAACTTTTTTGAATCCGAAATACTTCATGAAAATTTTCAACTTTTTTGAAGCCCAAATACTTCATGAAAATTTTCACCTTTTTTGAAGCCGAATTTGTTCATGAAAATTTTCAACTTTTTTCTAGCCGAAATACTTCATGAAAATTTTCAACTTTTTTGAAGCCGAAATCTTTTCACGAAAATGTTCAACTGTTTTGAAGCTGAAATTCTTTCATGAAAATTTTCGACTTTTTTGAAGCCGAAATACTTCATGAAAATTTTCAACTTTTTTGAAGCCGAAATCTTTTCGTGAAAATGTTCAACTTTTTTGATGCTGAAATACTTCATGAAAATGGTCGACTTTTTTGGAACTGAAATGTTTTCATGAAAATGTTCAACTTTTTTGAATCTGAAATACTTCATGAAAATGATCGACTTTTTTAAAACCGAAATCCTGTCGTGAAAATTTTCGACTTTTTTGAAGCCGAAATACTTCATGAAAATTTTCAACTTTTTTGAAGCCGAAATCTTTTCATGAAAATGTTCAACTTTTTTGAAGCTGAAATACTTCATGAAAATGTTCAACTTTTTTGAAGCCCAAATACTTCATGAAAATTTTGAACTTTTTTGAAGCCCAAATACTTCATGAAAATTTTCAACTTTTTTGAAGCCGAAATCTTTTCATGAAAATGTTCAACTTTTTTGAAGCTGAAATACTTCATGAAAATGGTCGACTTTTTTAAAGCCGAAATATTTCATGAAAATTTTCACCTTTTTTGAATCCGAAATACTTCATGAAAATTTTCAACTTTTTTGAAGCCCAAATACTTCATGAAAATTTTCAAATTTTTTGAAGCTGAAATATTTCATGAAAATTTTCAACTTTTTTGAAGCCGAAATGTTTTCATGAAAATGTTCAACTTTTTTGAATCTGAAATACTTCATGAAAATGGTCGACTTTTTTAAAACCGAAATCCTGTCGTGAAAATTTTCAACTTTTTTAATCCGAAATACTTCATGAAAATGTTCAACTTTTTTGATGCCGAAATCTTTTCATGAAAATGTTCAACTTTTTTGAAGCTGAAATACTTCATGAAAATGTTCAACTTTTTTGAAGCCCAAATACTTCATGAAAATTTTCAACTTTTTTGAAGCCCAAATATTTCATGAAAATTTTCACCTTTTTTGAAGCCGAATTTCTTCATGAAAATTTTCAACTTTTTTGAATCCGAAATACTTCATGAAAATTTTCAACTTTTTTGAAGCCGAAATACTGTCATGAAAATTTTCAACTTTTTTGAAGCCGAAATCTTTTCATGAAAATTTTCAACTTTTTTGAATCCGAAATACTTCATGAAAATTTTCAACTTTTTTGAAGCCGAAATGTTTTCATGAAAATGTTCAACTTTTTTGAATCTGAAATACTTCATGAAAATGGTCGACTTTTTTAAAACCGAAATCCTGTCGTGAAAATTTTCAACTTTTTTAATGCGAAATACTTCATGAAAATGTTCAACTTTTTTGAAGCTGAAATATTTCATGAAAATTTTCACCTTTTTTGAATCCGAAATACTTCATGAAAATTTTCAACTTTTTTGAAGCTGAAATACTTCATGAAAATGTTCAACTTTTTTGAAGCTGAAATATTTCATGAAAATGTTCAACTTTTTTGAAGCCGAAATGTTTTCATGAAAATGTTCAACTTTTTTGAATCTGAAATACTTCATGAAAATGGTCGACTTTTTTAAAACCGAAATCCTGTCGTGAAAATTTTCAACTTTTTTAATCCGAAATACTTCATGAAAATGTTCAACTTTTTTGATGCCGAAATCTTTTCATGAAAATGTTCAACTTTTTTTAAGCTGAAATACTTCATGAAAATGTTCAACTTTTTTGAAGCCCAAATACTTCATGAAAATTTTCAACTTTTTTGAAGCCCAAATATTTCATGAAAATTTTCACCTTTTTTGAAGCCGAATTTCTTCATGAAAATTTTCAACTTTTTTGAATCCGAAATACTTCATGAAAATTTTCAACTTTTTTGAAGCCCAAATACTTCATGAAAATTTTCAACTTTTTTGAGGCCCAAATATTTCATGAAAATTTTCACCTTTTTTGAAGCCGAATTTGTTCATGAAAATTTTCAACTTTTTTCTAGCCGAAATACTTCATGAAAATTTTCAACTTTTTTGAAGCCGAAATCTTTTCACGAAAATGTTCAACTGTTTTGAAGCTGAAATTCTTTCATGAAAATTTTCGACTTTTTTGAAGCCGAAATACTTCATGAAAATTTTCAACTTTTTTGAAGCCGAAATCTTTTCGTGAAAATGTTCAACTTTTTTGATGCTGAAATACTTCATGAAAATGGTCGACTTTTTTGGAACTGAAATGTTTTCATGAAAATGTTCAACTTTTTTGAATCTGAAATACTTCATGAAAATGATCGACTTTTTTAAAACCGAAATCCTGTCGTGAAAATTTTCAACTTTTTTAATCCGAAATACTTCATGAAAATGTTCAACTTTTTTGAAGCCTAAATCTTTTCATGAAAATGTTCAACTTTTTTGAAGCTGAAATACTTCATGAAAATGTTAAACTTTTTTGAAGCCCAAATACTTCATGAAAATTTTCAACTTTTTTGAAGCCCAAATACTTCATGAAAATTTTCAACTTTTTTGAAGCCGAAATCTTTTCATGAAAATGTTCAACTTTTTTGAAGCTGAAATACTTCATGAAAATGTTCAACTTTTTTGAAGCTGAAATATTTCATGAAAATTTTCACCTTTTTTGAATCCGAAATACTGTCATGAAAATGTTCAACTTTTTTGAAGCCGAAATACTTCATGAAAATTTTCAACTTTTTTGAAGCCGAAATACTGTCATGAAAATTTTCAACTTTTTTGAATCCGAAATACTTCATGAAAATGTTCAACTTTTTTGAAGCCGAAATCTTTTCATGAAAATGTTCAACTTTTTTGAAGCTGAAATACTTCATGAAAATGTTCAACTTTTTTGAAGCTGAAATATTTCATGAAAATTTTCACCTTTTTTGAATCCAAAATACTTCATGAAAATTTTGAACTTTTTTGAAGCCCAAATACTTCATGAAAATTTTCAACTTTTTTGAAGCCGAAATCTTTTCATGAAAATGTTCAACTTTTTTGAAGCTGAAATACTTCATGAAAATGGTCGACTTTTTTAAAGCCGAAATATTTCATGAAAATTTTCACCTTTTTTGAATCCGAAATACTTCATGAAAATTTTCAACTTTTTTGAAGCCCAAATACTTCATGAAAATTTTCAACTTTTTTGAAGCCCAAATATTTCATGAAAATTTTCAACTTTTTTGAAGCTGAAATATTTCACGAAAATTTTCACATTTTTTGAATCCGAAATACTTCATGAAAATTTTGAACTTTTTTGAAGCCCAAATACTTCATGAAAATTTTCAACTTTTTTGAAGCCGAAATCTTTTCATGAAAATGTTCAACTTTTTTGAAGCTGAAATACTTCATGAAAATGTTCAACTTTTTTGAAGCTGAAATATTTCATGAAAATTTTCACCTTTTTTGAATCCGAAATACTTCATGAAAATTTTCAACTTTTTTGAAGCCCAAATACTTCATGAAAATTTTCAACTTTTTTGAAGCCCAAATATTTCATGAAAATTTTCACCTTTTTTGAAGCCGAATTTCTTCATGAAAATTTTCAACTTTTTTCTAGCCGAAATACTTCATGAAAATTTTGAACTTTTTTGAAGCCGAAATACTGTCATGAAAATGTTCAACTTTTTTGAAGCCGAAATACTGTCATGAAAATTTTCAACTTTTTTGAATCTGAAATACTTCATGAAAATTTTCAACTTTTTTGAAGCCGAAATCTTTTCATGAAAATTTTCAACTTTTTTGAAGCTGAAATACTTCATGAAAATGGTCGACTTTTTTAAAGCCGAAATATTTCATGAAAATTTTCACCTTTTTTGAATCCGAAATACTTCATGAAAATTTTCAACTTTTTTGAAGCCCAAATACTTCATGAAAATTTTCAACTTTTTTGAAGCCCAAATATTTCATGAAAATTTTCAACTTTTTTGAAGCTGAAATATTTCACGAAAATTTTCACCTTTTTTGAATCCGAAATACTTCATGAAAATTTTCAACTTTTTTGAAGCCCAAATACTTCATGAAAATTTTCAACTTTTTTGAAGCCCAAATATTTCATGAAAATTTTCACCTTTTTTGAAGCCGAATTTCTTCATGAAAATTTTCAACTTTTTTGAAGCCGAAATACTTCATGAAAATTTTCAACTTTTTTTAAGCTGAAATACTTCATGAAAATGTTCAACTTTTTTGAAGCTGAAATATTTCACGAAAATTTTCACCTTTTTTGAATCCGAAATACTTCATGAAAATTTTCAACTTTTTTGAAGCCCAAATACTTCATGAAAATTTTCAACTTTTTTGAAGCCCAAATATTTCATGAAAATTTTCACCTTTTTTGAAGCCGAATTTCTTCATGAAAATTTTCAACTTTTTTCTAGCCGAAATACTTCATGAATATTTTGAACTTTTTTGAAGCCGAAATACTGTCATGAAAATGTTCAACTTTTTTGAAGCCGAAATACTGTCATGAAAATTTTCAACTTTTTTGAATCTGAAATACTTCATGAAAATTTTCAACTTTTTTGAAGCCGAAATCTTTTCATGAAAATTTTCAACTTTTTTGAAGCTGAAATACTTCATGAAAATGGTCGACTTTTTTAAAGCCGAAATATTTCATGAAAATTTTCACCTTTTTTGAATCCGAAATACTTCATGAAAATTTTCAACTTTTTTGAAGCCCAAATACTTCATGAAAATTTTCAACTTTTTTGAAGCCCAAATATTTCATGAAAATTTTCAACTTTTTTGAAGCTGAAATATTTCACGAAAATTTTCACCTTTTTTGAATCCGAAATACTTCATGAAAATTTTCAACTTTTTTAAAGCCCAAATACTTCATGAAAATTTTCAACTTTTTTGAAGCCCAAATATTTCATGAAAATTTTCACCTTTTTTGAAGCCGAATTTCTTCATGAAAATTTTCAACTTTTTTGAAGCCGAAATACTTCATGAAAATTTTCAACTTTTTTTAAGCTGAAATACTTCATGAAAATGTTCAACTTTTTTGAAGCTGAAATATTTCACGAAAATTTTCACCTTTTTTGAATCCGAAATACTTCATGAAAATTTTCAACTTTTTTGAAGCCCAAATACTTCATGAAAATTTTCAACTTTTTTGAGGCCCAAATATTTCATGAAAATTTTCACCTTTTTTGAAGCCGAATTTGTTCATGAAAATTTTCAACCTTTTTCTAGCCGAAATACTTCATGAAAATTTTCAACTTTTTTGAAGCCGAAATCTTTTCACGAAAATGTTCAACTGTTTTGAAGCTGAAATTCTTTCATGAAAATTTTCGACTTTTTTGAAGCCGAAATACTTCATGAAAATTTTCAACTTTTTTGAAGCCGAAATCTTTTCGTGAAAATGTTCAACTTTTTTGAAGCTGAAATACTTCATGAAAATGGTCGACTTTTTTAAAACCGAAATCCTGTCGTGAAAATTTTCAACTTTTTTAATCCGAAATACTTCATGAAAATGTTCAACTTTTTTGAAGCCTAAATCTTTTCAAGAAAATGTTCAACTTTTTTGAAGCTGAAATACTTCATGAAAATGTTCAACTTTTTTGAAGCCCAAATACTTCATGAAAATTTTGAACTTTTTTGAAGCCCAAATACTTCATGAAAATTTTCAACTTTTTTGAAGCCGAAATCTTTTCATGAAAATGTTCAACTTTTTTGAAGCTGAAATATTTCATGAAAATTTTCACCTTTTTTGAATCCGAAATACTGTCATGAAAATGTTCAACTTTTTTGAATCCGAAATACTTCATGAAAATTTTCAACTTTTTTGAAGCCGAAATGTTTTCATGAAAATGTTCAACTTTTTTGAATCTGAAATACTTCATGAAAATGGTCGACTTTTTTAAAACCGAAATCCTGTCGTGAAAATTTTCAACTTTTTTAATCCGAAATACTTCATGAAAATGTTCAACTTTTTTGAAGCCTAAATCTTTTCATGAAAATGTTCAACTTTTTTGAAGCTGAAATACTTCATGAAAATGTTCAACTTTTTTGAAGCCCAAATACTTCATGAAAATTTTGAACTTTTTTGAAGCCGAAATCTTTTCACGAAAATGTTCAACTGTTTTGAAGCTGAAATTCTTTCATGAAAATTTTCGACTTTTTTGAAGCCGAAATACTTCATGAAAATTTTCAACTTTTTTGAAGCCGAAATCTTTTCTTGAAAATGTTCAACTTTTTTGAAGCTGAAATACTTCATGAAAATGGTCGACTTTTTTAAAACCGAAATCCTGTCGTGAAAATTTTCAACTTTTTTAATCCGAAATACTTCATGAAAATGTTCAACTTTTTTGAAGCCTAAATCTTTTCATGAAAATGTTCAACTTTTTTGAAGCTGAAATACTTCATGAAAATGTTTAACTTTTTTGAAGCCCAAATACTTCATGAAAATTTTGAACTTTTTTGAAGCCCAAATACTTCATGAAAATTTTCAACTTTTTTGAAGCCGAAATCTTTACATGAAAATGTTCAACTTTTTTGAAGCCGAATTTCTTCATGAAAATTTTCAACTTTTTTGAAACCTAAATATTTCATGAAAATTTTCAACTTTTTTGAAGCCGAATTTCTTCATGAAATTTTTAAACTTTTTTGAAGCCGAATTTCATCATGAATATTTTCAACTTTTTTGAAGCCCAAATACTTCATGAAAATGTTCAATTGACAAACCCCATTACGAAAAAGTTGAAAAAAGACGAAACACTTGCGAAAACTTTTTTGAAGCCGAAATCTTTTCATGAAAATGTTCAACTTTTTTGAAGCTGAAATACTTCATGAAAATGGTCGACTTTTTTGGAACTGAAATCTTTTCCTGAAAATTTTCAACTTTTTTGAATCTGAAATACTTCATGAAAATTTTCAACTTTTTTAAAGCCGAAATCCTGTCGTGAAAATTTTCAACTTTTTTGAAGCCGAAATACTTCATGAAAATTTTCAACTTTTTTGAAGCCGAAATACTGTCATGAAAATGTTCAACTTTTTTGAAGCCGAAATCTTTTCATGAAAATTTTCAACTTTTTTGAATCCGAAATACTTCATGAAAATTTTCAACTTTTTTGAAGCCGAAATGTTTTCATGAAAATGTTCAACTTTTTTGAATCCGAAATACTTCATGAAAATGGTCGACTTTTTTAAAACCGAAATCCTGTCGTGAAAATTTTCAACTTTTTTAATCCGAAATACTTCATGAAAATGTTCAACTTCTTTGAAGCCGAAATCTTTTCATGAAAATGTTCAACTTTTTTGAAGCCGAAATACTTCATGAAAATTTTCAACTTTTTTGAAGCCGAAATACTGTCATAAAAATTTTCAACTTTTTTGAAGCCGAAATCTTTTCATGAAAATTTTCAACTTTTTTGAGGCCCAAATATTTCATGAAAATTTTCACCTTTTTTGAAGCCGAATTTGTTCATGAAAATTTTCAACTTTTTTGAAGCCCAAATACTTCATGAAAGATTTCAATTGACCCACCCCCCCTTACGAAATTTGAAAAAAGACGAACCACCCCCCCTTGCGAAAACTTTTTTGGAGCCAAATTTCTTCATGAAAATTTTCAACTTTTTTGAAGCCGAATTTCATCATGAAAACTTTCAACTTTTTTGAATCCGAATTTCTTCATGAAAATGTTTCACTTTTTTGAAGCCGAAATACTTCATGAAAATTTTGGACATCTGAATATGTCTCTCTTTGATATAAAAAAAAACATATGATCAAAAAAATGAAAAAGCTTACAGCACCTGGTATTCCCAGGCGGTCTCCCATCGAAGTACTAACTAGGACCGACCCTGCTTAGCTTCCGAGATCGGACGAGATCGGGCGTGTTCAGGGTGGTATGGCCGTAAGCCAATATTGTGTGCAGACAGGGGCCTTTTAAAGATGTCATGCCCTTGATTCTGGCTGAATTTTTGGACATGTGAATATGTCTCTCTATGATAAAAAAAAAACATATGATCAAAAAAATGAAAAAGCTTACAGCACCTGGTATTCCCAGGCGGTCTCCCATCCAAGTACTAACCAAGCCCGACCCTGCTTAGCTTCCGAGATCGGACGAGATCGGGCGTGTTCAAGTTGGTATGGCCGTAAGCCATTATTGTGTGCAGAAAGGGGCCTTTTAAAGATGTCATGCCCTTGATTCTGGCTGAATTTTTGGACATGTGAATATGTCTCTATATGATAAAAAAAAAAAACATATGATCAAAAAAATGAAAAAGCTTACAGCACCTGGAATTCCCAGGCGGTCTCCCATCCAAGTACTAACCAGGCCCGACCCTGCTTAGCTTCCGAGATTGGACGATATGGGGCGTGTTCAGGGAGGTATGGCCGTAAGCCATTATTGTGTGCAGAAATGGGCCTTTTAAAGATGTCATGCCCTTGATTCTGGCTGAATTTTTGGACATGTGAATATGTCTCTATATGATAAAAAAAAAACATATGATCAAAAAAATGAAAAAGCTTACAGCACCTGGAATTCCCAGGCGTTCTCCCATCCA